>NC_057399.1:64782492-65082492 GCF_019320065.1 Cervus canadensis | reverse complement strand
ATATTCATATTTTTCACACCGTTTCATCCTCCTCATATTTTTCATACAGATTCATGCTCCTCATAGTTTTCACACCTTTTCATGTTCCTCATATTTTTGACACCTTTTCATGCTCTTCATATTTTACACACCTTTTCATTCTCCTCATATTTTTGAAAACCTTTTCAACCTCCACATATTTTTCAGACCTTTTCATGCTCCTCGTATTGTTAAGACGTTTTCATGCTCCTCATAATTTTCATACCTTTTCATGCTATTCATATTCCTCAGACCTTTTCATGCTCTTGATATTTTTCACACCCTTTCATGCCCTTCGTGTTTTTCACATCTTTCATGCTCTTGATATTTGTCACACCTTTTCATGCTCTTCATATTTTTCAGACCTTTTCATGCTCTTCATATTTTTCAGACCTTTTCATGTTTTTGATAATTTTCACACCTTTTCCTGCTCTTCGTATTTTTCACACCTTTTTAGGCTCCTTATATTTTTGACACCTTTTCATGCTCTTCATATGTTTCAGACCTTTTCATGCTTTTTATATTTTTCACAGCTTTTCATGCTCTTCGTGTTTTTCACAACTTTTCATGCTCTCGTATATTTCAGTTTTTTAACGCTCCTCGTACTTTTCACACCTTTTCATGCTCCTGGTATTTTTCACATCTTTTCATGCTCTTCGTATTTGTCACACCTTTTCAAGCTCTTCGTATTTTTCACACCTTTTCATGCTCTTCGTGTTTTTCACACCTTTTCAGGCTGTTCGTATTTTTCACACCTATTCATGCTCCTCATATTTTTGACAACTTTTCATGCTCCTAATATTTTTCTGACCTTTTCAGGTTCCTCGTATATTTCAGACCTTTTCATTCTCTTCATATTTTTCACACTTTTTCATGCTCTTCGTATTTTTCACACCTTTTCATGCTCTTCATAATTTTCACACTTTTTCATGCTCTTCATATTTTTCACACCTTTTCAGGTTCTTCGTATTTTTCACACCTTTTCATGCTCCTCGTTTTTTTCACACCTTTTCATGCTCCCCATATTTTTGACACTTTTTCATGCTCTACATATTTTTCAGACCTTTTCATGCTCGTCGTATTTTTCAGATGTCTTCATGCTCCTCGTATTTTTCAGACCTTTTCATGCTCCTCGTATTTTTCACAACTTTACATGCTCTTCGTATTTGTCACACCTTTTCAAGCTCTTCGTGTTTTTCACACCGTTTCATGCTCTTCGTGTTTTTCACACCTTTTTCAGGCTTCGTATTTTTCACACCCTTTCATGCTCTTCATATTTTTGACACGTTTTCATGCTTTTCATATTTTTCAGACCTTTTCATTCTCTTGATATTTTTCACAGCTTTCCATGTTCTTCGTGTTGTTCACTCCATCTCATGATCTCGTGTTTTTTAGAGTGTTTCATGCTCCTCATATTTTTCACACCTTTTCATGATCTTCATATTTTTCACACTGATTCATCCTCCTCTAATTTTTCATACAGTTTCATGCTGCTCATATTTTTCACACCGTTACATGCTTCTCATATTTTCGACACCTTTTAATGCTCCTCATATTTTTGACACCTTATCATGCTCTTCATATTTTTCAGACCTTTTCATGCTCCTCGTATTTTTCAGACCTTTAAATGCTCCTCTTAATTTTCAGATCTTTTCATGCTCCCCTTTTTTTCACACCATTTCATGCTCCTCTTATTTTTCACACCGTTTCATGCTCCTCATATTTTTCATACCCTTTCATGCTCTTCATATTTTTCACACTTTTTCGTTCTCCTCATATTTTTAATACCTGCTCATGCTCTACATATTTTTCAGACCTTTTAATGTGCCTCGTATTTTTAAGAAGTTTTCATGCTCCTCGTATTTTTCAAACCTTTTCATGCTCCTCGTATTTGTCACACCTTTTCATGCTCTTCTTATTTTTCACATTTTTTCATGCTCTTCGTGTTTTTCAGACATTTTAATGCTCCTCGTACTTTTCACACCTTTTCATGCTCCTCATATTTTTCATACCCTTTCATGCTCTTCATATTTTTCACACATTTTCATGCTCCTCGTATTTTACACACCTTTTCATGCTCCTCATATACTTCACACCTTTTCATGCTCCTCGTATTTTTAAGGCGTTTTCATACTCCTCATAATTTTCAAACCTTTTCATGCTCTTCATATTTTTCACACCATTTCATGCTCCTCATATTTTTCATACAGATTCATCCTCCTCATATTTTTCACACCTTTACATGCTCCTCATATTTTGGACACCTTTTCTTGCCCTTCATAGTTTCCCACCTTTTCATTCTCCTCATATTTTTGACACCTGTTCATGCTCTTCATATACTGAAGTCCTTCTCATGCTGCTCCGATTTTTCAGACCTTTTAATGCTCCTCGTAATTTTCAGACCATTTCATGCTCCTCGTATTTTTCAGACCTTTTCATGCTCCTCGTATTTTTCAGACCTTTTCATGCTCTTTGTATTTTTCACACCTTTTCATGATCCTCATATTTTTCACACCTTCTCATGCTCTTCGTATTTTTCACAACTTTTCATGCTCCTCATTTTTTTCAGACCGTTTCATGCTCCTCATATTTTTCAGACAGTTTCATGCTCCTCGTATTTTACACACCTTTTCATGCTCCTCATATACTTCACACCTTCTCATGCTCTTCCTATTTTTCACACATTTTCATGCTCTTCATATGTTTCAGACCTTTTCATGCTTTTTATATTTTTCACAGCTTTTCATGCTCTTCGTGTTTTTCACACCTTTTCATGCTCTCGTATTTTTCAGATTTTTTAACGCTCCTCGTACTTTTCACACCTTTAATGCTCCTAGTGATTTTCACACCTTTTCATGCTTCTGGTATTTTTCACAACTTTTCATGCTCTTCGTATTTTTCACATTTTCTCATGCTCTTTGAATTTTTCATACCTTTTCATGCTTTTCATATTCCTCAGACCTTTTCATGCTCTTGATATTTTTCACACCCTTTCATGCCCTTCGTGTTTTTTACATCTCTGCTCTTATTTTTTCACACCTTTTCATGCTCTTCATATTTTTCAGACCTTTTCATGCTCTTGATATTTTTGACACCTTTGCATGCCTTTCGTGTTTTTCACACATTTCATGCTCTCCATATTTTTTACACCTTTTCATGCTCCTCATATTTTTCACACCTTTTCAAACTCTTCATATTTTTCAGACCTTTTCATGCTCCTCATATTTTTCACACCTTTTCAAGCTCTTCATATTTTTCAACCTTTACATGCTACTCATATTTTTGACACCGTTTCATGCTCTTCATATTTTTGACACCTTTTCATGCTCCCCATATTTTTGACACTTTTTCATCCTTCTCGTATTTTTCAGACCTTTTCATGCTCTTCATATTTTTCAGACAGTTTAATGCTCCTCGTACTTTTCACACCTTTTCATGCTCCTCGTATTTTTCACACCTTTTCATGCTCCTGGTATTTTTAACACCTTTTCATGCTCTTCGTATTTGTCACACCTTTTCATGCTCTTCGTATTTTTCACACCTTTTCATGCTCTTCGTGTTTTTCACACCTTTTCAGGCTGTTCGTATTCTTCACACCTTTTCATGCTCCTCATATTTTTGACAACTTTTCATGCTCCTAATATTTTCTGACCTTTTCATGCTTTTTATATTTTTCACAGCTTTTCCTGCTCTTCGTGTTTTTCACAACTTTTCATGCTCTCGTATTTTTCAGACATTTTAATGCTCCTCATACTTTTCACACCTGTTCATGCTCCTCGTATTTTTCACACCTTTTCATGCTCCTTGTATTTTTCACACCTTTTCATGCTCTTCGTATTTGTCACACCTTTTCGTGCTCTTCATATTTTTCACACCTTTTCATGCTCCTCATATTTTTGACACCTTTTCATGCTCTTCATATTTTTCACACCTTTTCATGCTCCTCATATTTTTGACACCTTTTCATGCTCTTCATATTTTTCACACCTTTTCCTGCCCCTCGTGTATTTCAGACCATTTCATGCTCCTCGTATTTTTCAGACCCTTTCATGCTCCTCGTATTTTTCAGATCTTTTCCTGCCCCTCGTGTATTTCAGACCATTTCTTGCTCCTCGTATTTTTCAGACCCTTTCATGCTCCTCGTATTTTTCAGATATTTTCCTGCTCCTCGTATTTTTCAGACCTTTTCATGCTCCTTGTATTTTTCAGACCCCTTCATGCTCCTTGTATTTTTCAGACCTTTTCATGCTCCTCATGTTTTTCACACCTTTTCATGCTCTTCGTATTTTTCACAACTTTTCATGCTGTTTGTATTTGTCACACCTTTTCAAGCTCTTCGTAATTTTCGGACCTTTTCATGCTCTTCTTGTTTTCACACCTTTTCAGGCTGTTCTTATTTTTCACACATTTTCATGCTCTTCGTGTTTTTCACACCTTTTCATGCTCTCGTAATTTTCAGACCTTTTCAAACTCCTCATATTTTTCACATCTTTTCATGATATTCATATTTTTCACACCGTTTCATCCTCCTCATATTTTTCACACCTTTTCATGCTCCTCATATTTTTCACACCTTTTCATTCTCCTCATATTTTTGACACCTTTTCAAGCTCCACATATTTTTCAGACCTTTTCATGCGCCTTGTATTTTTAAACGTTTTCATGTTCCTCGTATTTTTCAGACCTTTTCATGATACTCGTACTTTTCACACTTTTTCATGCTATTCATAATTTTCACACCTTTTCATGCTCTTCATATTTTTCAGACCTTTTCATGCTTTTTATATTTTTCACAGCTTTTCATGCTCTTCGTGTTTTTCACACCTTTTCATGCTCTTGTATTTTTCAGACATTTTAATGCTCCTCGTACTTTTCACACCTTTTCATGCTCCTCATATTTTTCACACCTTTTCATGCTCCTCGTATATTTCAGACCTTTTCATGCTTCTCATATTTTGCAGACCTTTTCATGCTCTTCGTATTTTTCAAACCTTTTCATGCTCTTCGTGTTTTTCACACCTATTCCTGCTCTTTGAATTTTTCAGGCCGTTTCATGCTCTTGATATTTTTCACACCTTTTCATGCTCTTCCTGTTTTTCACACATTTTCATGCTCTTCGTATATTTCCCACCGGTTCATGCTCGTCATATTTTTCACACCTTTTCATGCTCTTCACTTTTTTCACACCATTTCATGCTCCACATATTTTGGACAGTTTTTCATGCCCCTCATATTTTTCAGAGCGTTTCATGCTCTTGATATTTTTCACAGCTTTTCATGGTCTTCATATTTTTCACTACTTTTCATGCTCCTCATATTTTTGAAATCTTTTGAAGCTCTTCATATTTTTCACATCTTTTCATGATCTTCATATTTTTCACACCGTTTCATCCTCCTCTAATTTTTCATACAGTTTCATGCTCCTCATATTTTTCACACCTTTTCATGCTTCTGATATTTTCGTACCTGTTAATGCTCCTCATATTTTTGACACCTTATCATGCTCTTCATATTTTTCAGACCTTTTCATGCTTTTGATAATTTTCACACCTTTTCCTGCTCTTCATATGTTTCACACCTTTTCCTGCTCTTCGTATTTTTCACACCTTTTTATGCTCCTTATATTTTTGACACCTTTTCATGCTCTTCATATTTTTCAGACCTTTTCACGCTCCTCGTATATTTCACACCTTTTCATGCTCCTTGTATTTTTCAGAGCTTTTCTTGCTCCTCGTATTTTTGAGACCTTTAAATGCTCCTCTTAATTCTCAGATCTTTTCATGCTCCTCATTTTTTCACACCATTTCATGCTCCTCGTATATTACACATTTTTCATGCTCCTCATATACTTCACACCTTTTCATGCTCCTCGTATTTTTAAGACATTTTCATACTCCTCATAAGTTTCACACCTTTACATGCTCTTCATATTTTTCACACCGTTTCATGCTCCTCATATTTTTCATACAGATTCATGCTCCTCATATTTTTCACAACTTTACATGCTCGTCATATTTTTGACACCTTTTCTTGCTATTCATATTTTCCCACCTTTTCATTCTCCTCATATTTTTGACACCTGTTCATGCTCTTCATATACTGAAGTCCTTTTCATGCTGCTCCTATTTTTCAGACCTTTTAATGCTCCTCGTAATTTTCAGACCATTTCATGCTCCTCGTATTTTTCAGACCTTTTCATGCTCCTCGTATTTTTCAGACCTTTTCATGCTCTTCGTATTTTTCACACCTTTTCATGCTCCTCGTATTTTTCACACCTTCTCATGCTCTTCGTATTTTTCACAACTTTTCATGCTCCTCATTTTTTTCAGACCGTTTCATGCTCCTCATATTTTCAGACAGTTTCATGCTCCTCATATTTTTCAGACCGTTTCATGTTCCTCGTATTTTTCAGATCTTTTCATGCTCCTGGTATTTTCCACACCTTTTCATGCTATTCATATTATTCACACCTTTTCATGCTCCTCATATTTTCCAGACGTTTTCTTGCTCCTCGTATTTTTCAGACTTTTTCATGCTCTTTGTATTTGTCACACCTTTTCATGCTCTTCTTATTTTCCACACTTTTACATGTTCTGCATGTTTTTCACACCTTTTTATGCTCTTCTTATTTTTCACATTTTTCATGCTCTTCCTATTTTTCACACATTTTCATGCTCTTCATATGTTTCAGACCTTTTCATGCTTTTTATATTTTTCACAGCTTTTCATGCTCTTTGTGTTTTTCACACCTTTTCATGCTCTCGTATTTTTCAGATTTTTTAACGCTCCTCGTACTTTTCACACCTTCTCATGCTCCTAGTATTTTTCACACCTTTTCATTCTTCTGGTATTTTTCACAACTTTTCATGCTCTTCGTATTTTTCACATCTTCTCATGCTCTTTGAATTTTTCATACCTTTTCATTCTTTTCATATTCCTCAGACCTTTTCATGCTCTTGATATTTTTCACACCCTTTAATGCCCCTCGAGTTTTTCACATCTTTCATGCTCTTGATATTTTTCACACTTTTTCATGCTCTTCATATTTTTCAGAGCTTTTCATGCTCTTGATATTTTTCACACCTTTGCATGCCCTTCCTGTTTTTCACACATTTCATGCTCTTCATATTTTTTACACCTTTTCATGCTCCTCATATTTTTCACACCTTTTCATGCTCTTCATATTTTTCACACCGTTTCATGCTCCTCATATTTTTTATACAAATTCATGCTCCTCTTATTTTTCAACCTTTACATGCTACTCATATTTTTGACACCATTTCATGCTCTTCATATTTTTCACACCTTTTCATGCTCCCCATATTTTTGACACTTTTTCATCCTCCTCGTATTTTTCAGACCTTTTCATGCTCCTCGTATTTTTCAGACAGTTTAATGCTCCTCGTACTTTTCACACCTTTTCAAGCTCTTCGTAATTTTCGGACCTTTTCATGCTTCTCGTATTTTGTAGACGTTTTCATGCTCCTCGTATTTTTCAGACCTTTTCATGCTGCTCAGAATTTTCACACCTTTTCATGCTCCTCGTATTTTTCACACCTTTTCATGTTCCTAGTATTTTTCACAACTTTTCATGCTCCTCGTTTTTTCAGACCATTTCATGCTCCTCGTATTTTTCACACCTTTCATGCTCCTCGTATTTTTCACACCTTTTCATGCTCCTCATATTTTTCACACCTTTTCATGCTCCTCGTATATTTCAGACCTTTTCATGCTTCTCGTATTTTGCAGACCTTTTCATGCTCCTCGTATTTTTCAGACCTTTTCATGCTCTTCGCATTTTTCACACCTTTTCATGATCCTCGTATTTTTCACACCTTTCATGCTCCTCGTATTTTTCACACCTTTTCATGCTCCTCATATTTTTCACACCTTTTCATGCTCCTGGTATTTTTCAGACCTTTTCATGCTCCTGGTATTTTTCAGACCTTTTCATGCTCCTCGTATTTTTCAGACCTTTTCATGCTCTTCGCATTTTTCACACCTTTTCATGATCCTCGTATTTTTTACACCTTCTCATGCTCTTCGTATTTTTCACAACTTTTCATGCTCCTCATTTTTTTCAGACCGTTTCATGCTCCTCATATTTTTCTGACAGTTTCATGCTCCTCATATTTTTCAGACATTTTCATCCACCTTGTATTTTTCAGACCTTTTCATGCTCCTCATATTTTTCACACCTTTTCATGCTCTTCATATTTTTCACACATTTTCATGCTCCTCGTATTTTTCAGACCTTTTTGGGCTCCTCGTATTTCTCACATCTTTTCTTGCTCCTCATATTTTTCACACCTTTTCATACTCCTCATATTTTTCACACATTTTCATGCTCCTCGTATGTTTCAGAACATTTCAAGTTCCTCCTATTTTCCAGACCTTTTCATGCTCCTCATATTTTTCACAACTTTTCAAACTCTTCGTATTTGTCACACCTTTTCATGCTCCTCGTATTTTTCACAGCTTTTCATGCTCTTTGGATTTGTCACACCTTTTCAAGCTCTTCGTATTTTTGACACCGTTTCATGCTCTTCATGTTTTTCACACCTTTTCAGACTCTTCGTATTTTTCAGACCTTTTCTTGCTCTTCATATTTTTCACACCTTTTCATGCTCTTCATATTTTTAGGACCTTTTCATGCTCTTCATATTTTTTACAGCTTTTAATGCTCTTTTTTTTTTCACACCTTTCATGCTCTCGAATATTTCCGACCGTTTCATGCTCCTCATATTTATCACACCTTTTCATGCTCCTTATATTTTTCAAAGCTTTTCATGCTCCTCATATTTTTCACACCTTTTCATGCTCCTTATATTTTTCAAACCTTTTCATGCTCTTCATATTTTTCACACCGTTTCATGCTCTTCATATTTTTCATACCCGTTCATGCTCTTCATATTTTTCACACATTTTCATGCTCCTCATATTTTACACAACTTTTCATGCTCATGTATATTTCACACCATTTCATGCTCCGCAGATTTTTTATACAGTTTCATTCTCCTCATATTTTTCACACCTCTACACGCTCCTGATATTTTTGACACCTTTTCATGCTCTTCATATATTGAAGTCCTTTTCATGCTCCTCGTATTTTTCAGACTTTTTCATGCTCCTAATATTTTTAACACGTTTTCATGCTCCTCATATTTTTCAGACCTTTTCATGGTCCTCCTATATTTCAGAACTTTTCATGCTCCTCATTTCTTTCAGACCATTTCATGCTCCTCATATTTTTCAGACCTTTTCATGCTCCTCATATTTTTCACACCTTTTCTTGCTCCTCGTATTTTTCAGACCTTTTCATGCTTCTCGTGTTTATTGCACCTTTTCATGCTCCGCGTAATTTTCAGACATTTTTATGCTCCTCTTATTTCTCAGTGAAAAATAGGAAGAGCATGAAAAGGTGTCAAAAATATGAGGAGCATTTAAAGGTGTGAGAAATAGGAAGAGCTTGAATCTGTATGAAAAATATGAGGAGCATGAAACGATGTGAAAAATAGGAAGAGCATGAATAGGTGTCAAAAACATGAAAAGCATGAAAAGGTGTCAAAAATATGAGGAGCATGAAAATGTGTGAAAAATATGAAGAGCATGTAAAAGGTGTCAAAAATATGAGGAGAATTTAAAGGTGTGAAAAATAGGAAGAGCATGAATCTGTATGAAAAATATGAGGAGCTTGAAACGGTGTGAAAAATAGGAAGAGCATGAAAAGGTGTCAAAAATATGAGGAGCACGAAATGGTGTGAAAAATGTGAAGAGCATGAAAATGTGTCAAAAATATGAGGAGCATGAAAAGTTCTGAAAAACATGAAGAACATTAAAAGGTGTCAAAAATATGAGGAGCATGAAAAGGTGTGAAAAATATGAAGAGCTTCAAAAGATTTCAAAAATATGAGGAGCATGAAAAGTTGTGAAAAACATGAAGAACATTAAAAGGTGTCAAAAATAGGAGCATGAAAAGGTGTGAAAAATATGAGGAGCATGAAAAGGTGTGAAAAATATGAAGAGCTTCAAAAGATTTCAAAAATATGAGGAGCATGAAAAGTTGTGAAAAATATGAAGACCACGAAAAGGTGTGAAAAATATCAAGAGCATGAAACGGTCTGAAAAATATGAGGAGCAGGAAACAGTCTGAAAAATATGAGGGGCATGAAAAACTGTCAAAAAGATGTGGACCATGAAATGGTGTGAAAAAAGTGAAGAGCATGAAAAGGTGTGAAAAATGTGACGAGCATGAACCGGTGGGAAATATACGAAGAGCATGAAAAGGTGTGAAAAACAGGAAGAGCATGAAAAGGTGTGAAAAATATCAAGAGCATGAAACGGCCTGAAAAATTCGAAGAGCAGGAAAAGGTGTGAAAAACACGAAGAGCATGAAAAGGTTTGAAAAATACGAAGAGCATGGAAAGGTCTGAAAAATACGAGGAGCATGAAAAGGTCTGAAAAATACGAGGAGCATGAAAAGGTGTTTCAGGCCGTTTCATATTCTTGATATTTTTCACACCTTTTCATGCTCTTCGTGTTTTTCACACCTTTTCATGTTCATCGTATATTTCCCACCGTTTCATGCTCGTCATATTTTTCACACCTTTTCATGCTCTTCACTTTTTTCACACCATTTCATGCTTCACATATTTTTGACAGTTTTTCATGCCCCTCATATTTTTCAGACAGTTTCCTGCTCCTCATATTTTTCAGACACTTTCTTGCTCTTGATATTTTTCACAACTTTTCATGGTCTTCATATTTTTCACAACTTTTCATGCTCCTCATATTTTTGAAATCTTTTGAAGCTCTTCATATTTTTGACACCTTTTCATGCTCTTCACATTTTTCACACCGTTTCATGCTCCTCATATTTTTGACACCTTTTCAGGCTCTTTGTATTTTTCATACCTTTTCATGCCCCTCGTGTATTTCAGACCATTTCATGCTCCTCGTATTTTTCAGACCCTTTCATGCTCCTCGTATTTTTCAGATCTTTTCGAGCTCCTCGTATTTTTCAGACCTTTTCATGCTCCTCATATTTTTCAGACCATTTCATGCTTTTCATATTTTTCACACGGTTTCATGTTCCTCATATTTTTCAGACATTTTCATGCTCCTCGAATTTTTCAGACCTTTTCATGCTCCTCGTATTTTTCAGACCTTTTCATGCTCCTCGTATTTTTGAGACCTTTTCATGCTCCTCGTATTTTTCAGAGTTTTCATGCTACTCGTATTTTTCACAATTTTTCATGCTCTTCGTATTTGTCACACCTTTTCAAGCTCTCCGTTTTTTTCACACCTTTTGATGCTCTTCTGCTTTTTCACACCTTTTCATGCTCTTCATATTTTTCAGACCTTTCATGCTCTTGATATTTTTCTCAGCTTTTCATGCTCATCTTGTTTTTCACAGCCTTTCATGCTCTTGTATTTTTCACACCTTTTCATGCTCCTCATTTTTTTCACACAGTTTCATGCTTCTCATATTTTTCACACCATTTCATGCTCCTCATATTTTCCACACAGTTTCATGCTTCTCATATTTTTCACACCTTTACATGTTCCTCATAATTTTGAGACCTTTTCATGCTCTTAATATTTTTGACACCTTTTGATGCTCCTCATATTTTTAACACCTTTTCATGCTCTTCATGTTTTTCAGACCTTTTCATGTTCCTCGTATTTTTACGACCATTTCACGCTCCTCGTATTTTTCAGACATTTTCATGCTCCTTGTATTTTTCAGTCCTCTTTATGCTCGTCGAATGTTTCACAAGTTTTCATGCTCCTCATATTTTTCAGACCTTTTCATGCTCCTCGTATTTTTCACACCTTTCCATTCTCTTCATATTTTTCTCACTGTTTCATGCTCCTCATATTTTTGACAGTTTTTCATGCTCCTCATATTTTTCAGACCTTTTCATGCTCCTCATATTTTTCAGACCTTTTCATGCTCCTCATATTTTTGACACCTTTTAATGTTCTTCATGTTTTTCAGACCTTTTCATGCTCCTCATCTTTTTGACACCTTTTCATGCTCCTCCTATTTTTTACACCGTTTCATGCTCCTCATATTTTTCATACAGATTCATGCTCTTCCTATTTTTCACACCTTTAAATGCTCCTCATATTTTTGACACCTTTTACATGCCCTTCATATTTTTCACACCTTTTCATGCTCCTCATATTTTTGACACCTTCTCATGCTCTTCCTATTTTTCACACCTTTTCATGCTCCTCATATTTTTGACACCTTTTCATGCTCTTCCTATTTTTCACACCGTTTCATGCTCCTCATATTTTTCATACAGATTCATGCTCTTCCTATTTTTCACACCTTTAAATGCTCCTCATATTTTTGACACCTTTTCATGCTCTTCATATTTTTCACACCTTTTCATGCTCCTCATATTTTTGACACCTTTTCATGCTCTTCACATTATTCACACCGTTTCATGCTCCTCATATATTTGACACCTTTTCATGCTCTTCCTATTTTTCACACCTTTTCATGCTCCTCATATTTTTCAGACCATTCATACTCTTCATATTTTTCACACCGTTTCATGCTCCTCATATTTTCCACACAGTTTCATGCTCCTCATATTTTTCACACCTTTATATGCTCCTCATAATTTTGAGACCTTTTCATGCTCTTAATATTTTTGACACCTTTTGATGCTCGTCATATTTTTGACACCTTTTCATGCTCTCATATATTTCAGACCTTTTCATGCTCCTCGTATTTTTCAGACCATTTCATGCTCCTCGTATTTTTCAGACCTTTTCATGCTCCTTGTATTTTTCAGTCCTCTTCATGCTCGTCGAATGTTTCACAACTTTTCATGCTCCTCATATTTTTCAGACCTTTTCATGCTCCTCGTATTTTTCACAACTTTTCATTCTCTCATATTTTTCTCACTGTTTCATGCTCCTCATATTTTTGACAGTTTTTCGTGCTCCTCATATTTTTCACACCTTTTCATGCTCCTCATATTTTTGACACCTTTTAATGTTCTTCATGTTTTTCAGACCTCTTCATGCTCCCCGTATTTTTCACACCTTTTCATGTTCCTCGTATTTTTCACACCTTTTCATGCTCTTCATATTTTTCACACCTTTGCATGCCCTTCGTGTTTTTCACACATTTCATGCTCTTCGTGCTTTTCACACCTTTTCAGGCTCTTCGTATTTTTCACACCTTTTCATGCTCTTCATATTTTTGACACGTTTTCATGCTTTTCATATTTTTCAGACCTTTTCATGCTCTTGATATTTTTCACAGCTTTCCATGCTCTTCGTGTTGTTCACTCCATTTCATGATCTCGTGTTTTTCAAGTGTTTCATGCTCCTCATATTTTTCACACCTTTTCATGCTCTTCATATTTTTCACACCGTTTCATCCTCCTCTAATTTTTCATACAGTTTCATGCTCCTCATATTTTTCACACCTTTACATGCTTCTCATATTTTCGACACCTTTTAATGCTCCTCATATTTTTGACACCTTATCATGCTCTTCATATTTTCCAGACCTTTTCATGCTTTTGATAATTTTCGCCCCTTTTTCTGCTCTTTGTATTTTTCACACCTTTTCATGCTCCTTATATTTTTGACACCTTTTCATGCTCTTCATAATTTTCAGACCTTTTCATGCTCCTCGTATATTTCACACCTTTTCATGCTCCTCGTATTTTTCAGAGCTTTTCATGCTCCTCGTATTCTTTAGACCTTTAAATGCTCCTCTTAATTTTCAGATCTTTTCATGCTCCTCATTTTTTCACACCATTTCATACTCCTCTTATTTTTCACACCGTTTCATGCTCCTCATATTTTCCATACCCTTTCATGCTCTTCATATTTTTCACACATTTTCATGCTCCTCATATTTTACACACCTTTTCATGCTCCTCGTATTTTTCACACCATTTCATGCTCCTCAGATTTTTCATACAGTTTCATTCTCTTCATATTTTTCACACCTCTACATGCTCCTCATATTTTTGACACCTTTTCATGCTCTTCATATATTGCAGTCCTTTTCATGCTGCTTGTATTTTTCAGACCTTTTAATGCTCCTCGAACTTTTCAGACCATTTCATGCTCCTCATATTTTTCGGACCTTGTCACGCTCCTCGTATTTTTCAGACCTTTTCAAGCTCCTCGTTTTTTTCAGACGTTTTCATGCTCCATTTATTTATCACACGTTTCATGCTCTTCGTATTTTTCACCCTTGTTTGCTCCTCGTATTTTTCAGACCTTTTAATGCTGATCGGAATTTTCACACCTTTTCATGCTCCTCGTATTTTTCACACCTTTTCATCTTCCTCGTATTTTTCACACCTTTTCATGCTCCTCGTATTTTTCACACCTTTTCATGCTCCTCATATTTTTCACACCTTTTCATGCTCCTCGTATATTTCAGACCTTTTCATGCTTCTCGTATTTTGCAGACCTTTTCATGCTCTTCGTATTTTTCAAACCTTTTCATGCTCTTCGGGTTTTTCACACCTTTTCCTGCTCTTCGAATTGTTCAGGCCGTTTCATGCTCTTGATATTTTTCACACCTTTTCATGCTCTTCGTGTTTTTCACACCTTTTCATGCTCTTCGTATATTTCCCACCGTTTCATTCTCGTCATATTTTTCACACCTTTTCATGCTCTTCACTTTTTTCACACCATTTCATGCTCCACATATTTTTGACAGTTTTTCATGCCCCTCATATTTTTCAGACAGTTTCCTTCTCCTCATATTTTTCAGACCGTTTCATGCTCTTGATATTTTTCACACCATTTCATGGTCTTCATATTTTTCACAACTTTTCATGCTCCTCATATTTTTGAAATCTTTTGAAGCTCTTCATATTTTAGACACCTTTTCATGCTCTTCACATTTCTCACACCGTTTCATGCTCCTCATATTTTTGACACCTTTTCAGGCTCTTTGTATTTTTCATACCTTTTCATGCCCCTCGTGTATTTCAGACCATTTCATGCTCCTCGTATTTTTCAGATCTTTTCGAGCTCCTCGTATTTTTCAGACCGTTTCATGCTCCTCATATTTTTCAGACCATTTCATGCTTTTCATATTTTTCACACCGTTTCATGTTCCTCATATTTTTCAGACATTTTCATGCTCCTCGAATTTTTCAGATCTTTTCATGCTCCTCGTATTTTTCAGACCTTTTCATGCTCCTCGTATTTTTGAGACCTTTTCATGCTCCTCGTATTTTTCAGAATTTTCATGCTACTCATATTTTTCACAATTTTTCATGCTCTTCGTATTTGTCACACCTTTTCAAGCTCTCCGTTTTTTTCACACCTTTTGATGCTCTTCTGCTTTTTCACACCTTTTCATGCTCTTCATATTTTTCAGACCTTTCATGCTCTTGATATTTGTCTCAGCTTTTCATGCTCATCTTGTTTTTCACAGCCTTTCATGCTCTTCATATTTTTCACACCGTTTCATGCTCCTCATATTTTCCACACAGTTTCATGCTCCTCATATTTTTCACACCTTTGCATGCTCCTCATAATTTTGAGACCTTTTCATGCTCTTAATATTTTTGACACATTTTGATGCTCCTCATATTTTTGACACCTTTTCATGCTCTTCATATATTTCAGACCTTTTCATGCTCCTCGTATTTTTAAGACCATTTCATGCTCCTCGTATTTTTCAGACCTTTTCATGCTCCTTGTATTTTTCAGTCCTCTTCATGCTCGTCGAATGTTTCACAACTTTTCATGCTCCTTGTATTTTTCAGTCCTCTTCATGCTCGTCGAGTATTTCCCAACTTTTCATGCTCCTCATATTTTTCAGACCTTTTCATGCTCCTCGTATTTTTCACAACTTTTCATTCTCTCATATTTTTCTCACTGTTTCATGCTCCTCATATTTTTGACAGTTTTTCGTGCTCCTCATATTTTTCACACCTTTTCATGCTCCTCATATTTTTGACACCTTTTCATGTTCTTCATGTTTTTCAGACCTCTTCATGCTCCCCGTATTTTTCACACCTTTTCATGTTCCTCGTATTTTTCACACCTTTTCATGCTCTTCATATTTTTCAGACCTTTTCATGCTCTTGATATTTTTCACACCTTTGCATGCCCTTCGTGTTTTTCACACATTTCATGCTCTTCGTGCTTTTCACACCTTTTCAGGCTCTTCGTATTTTTCACACCTTTTCATGCTCTTCATATTTTTGACACGTTTTCATGCTTTTCATATTTTTCAGACCTTTTCATGCTCTTGATATTTTTCACAGCTTTCCATGCTCTTCGTGTTTTTTTCACTCCATTTCATGATCTCGTGTTTTTCAGAGTGTTTCATGCTCCTCATATTTTTCACACCTTTTCATGCTCTTCCCATTTTTCACACCGTTTCATGTTCCTCATATTTTTGACACCTTTTCATGCTCTTTGTATTTTTCATACCTTTTCATGCCCCTCGTGTATTTCAGACCATTTCATGCTCCTCGTATTTTTCAGACCCTTTGATGCTCTTGATATTTTTCTCAGCTTTTCATGCTCATCTTGTTTTTCACAGCCTTTCATGCTCTCGTATTTTTCACACCTTTTCATGCTCCTCATATTTTTCACACCATTCATGCTCTTCATATTTTTCACACCGTTTCATGCTCCTCATATTTTCCACACAGTTTCATGCTCCTCATATTTTTCACACCTTTACATGCTCCTCATAATTTTGAGACCTTTTCATGCTCTTAATATTTTTGACACATTTTGATGCTCCTCATATTTTTGACACCTTTTCATGCTCTTCATATATTTCAGACCATTTCATGCTCCTCGTATTTTTCAGACCTTTTCATGCTCCTTGTATTTTTCAGTCCTCTTCATGCTCGTCGAATGTTTCACAACTTTTCATGCTCCTCATATTTTTCAGACCTTTTAATGCTCCTCGTATTTTTCACACCTTTTCATTCTCTTCATATTTTTCTCACTGTTTCATGCTCCTCATATTTTTGACAGTTTTTCATGCTCCTCATATTTTTCAGACCTTTTCATGCTCCTCATATTTTTGACACCTTTTAATGTACTTCATGTTTTTCAGACCTTTTCATGCTCCTCATATTTTTGACACCTTTTCATGCTCCTCCTATTTTTTACACCGTTTCATGCTCCTCATATTTTTCATACAGATTCATGCTCTTCCTATTTTTCACACCTTTAAATGCTCCTCATATTTTTGACACCTTTTCATGCTCATCATATTTTTCACACCTTTTCATGCTCCTCATATTTTTGACACCTTTTCATGCTCTTCACATTATTCACACCGTTTCATGCTCCTCATATATTTGACACCTTTTCATGCTCTTCCTATTTTTCACACCTTTTCATGCTCCTCATATTTTTCACACCATTCATGCTCTTCATATTTTTCACACCGTTTCATGCTCCTCATATTTTCCACACAGTTTCATGCTCCTCATATTTTTCACACCTTTACATGCTCCTCATAATTTTGAGACCCTTTCATGCTCTTAATATTTTTGACACATTTTGATGCTCCTCATATTTTTGACACCTTTTCATGCTCTTCATATATTTCAGACCTTTTCATGCTCCTCGTATTTTTTAAGACCATTTCATGCTCCTCGTATTTTTCAGACCTTTTCATGCTCCTTTTATTTTTCAGTCCTCTTCATGCTCGTCGAATGTTTCACAACTTTTCATGCTCCTCATATTTTTCAGACCTTTTCATGCTCCTCGTATTTTTCACAACTTTTCATTCTCTCATATTTTTCTCACTGTTTCATGCTCCTCATATTTTTGACAGTTTTTCGTGCTCCTCATATTTTTCACACCTTTTCATGCTCCTCATATTTTTGACACCTTTTAATGTTCTTCATGTTTTTCAGACCTCTTCATGCTCCCCGTATTTTTCACACCTTTTCATGTTCCTCGTATTTTTCACACCTTTTCATGCTCTTCATATTTTTCACACCTTTGCATGCTCTTGATATTTTTCACACCTTTGCATGCCCTTCGTGTTTTTCACACATTTCATGCTCTTCGTGCTTTTCACACCTTTTCAGGCTCTTCGTATTTTTCACACCTTTTCATGCTCTTCATATTTTTGACACGTTTTCATGCTTTTCATATTTTTCAGACCTTTTCATGCTCTTGATATTTTTCACAGCTTTCCATGCTCTTTGTGTTTTTCACTCCATTTCATGATCTCGTGTTTTTCAGAGTGTTTCATGCTCCTCATATTTTTCACACCTTTTCATGCTCTTCCCATTTTTCACACCGTTTCATGCTCCTCTAATTTTTCATACAGTTTCATGCTCCTCATATATTTCACACCTTTACATGCTTCTCATATTTTTGACACCTTTTAATGCTCCTCATATTTTTGACACCTTATCATGCTCTTCATATTTTCCAGACCTTTTCATGCTTTTGATAATTTTCGCCCCTTTTTCTGCTCTTCGTATTTTTCACACCTTTTCATGCTCCTTATATTTTTGACACCTTTTCATGCTCTTCATATTTTTCAGACCTTTTCATGCTCCTCGTATATTTCACACCTTTTCATGCTCCTCGTATTTTTCAGAGCTTTTCATGCTCCTCGTATTTTTCAGACCTTTAAATGCTCCTCTTAATTTTCAGATCTTTTCATGCTCCTCATTTTTTCACACCATTTCATGCTCCTCTTATTTTTCACACCGTTTCATGCTCCTCATATTTTTCATACCCTTTCATGCTCTTCATATTTTTCACACATTTTCATGCTCCTCGTATTTTACACACCTTTTCATGCTCCTCGTATTTCACACCATTTCATGCTCCTCAGATTTTTCATACAGTTTCATTCTCCTCATATTTTTCACACCTCTACATGCTCCTCATATTTTTGACACCTTTTCATGCTCTTCATATATTGCAGTCCTTTTCATGCTGCTTGTATTTTTCAGACCTTTTAATGCTCCTCGTACTTTTCAGACCATTTCATGCTCCACATATTTTTCAGACCTTGTCATGCTCCTCGTATTTTTCAGACCTTTTCATGCTCCTCGTATTTTTCAGACGTTTTCATGCTCCATTTATTTATCACACGTTTCATGCTCTTCGTATTTTTCACCCTTGTTTGCTCCTCGTATTTTTCAGACCTTTTAATGCTGATAGGAATTTTCACACCTTTTCATGCTCCTCGTATTTTTCACACCTTTTCATCTTCCTCGTATTTTTCACACCTTTTCATGCTCCTCGTATTTTTCACACCTTTTCATGCTCCTCATATTTTTCACACCTTTTCATGCTCCTCGTATATTTCAGACCTTTTCATGCTTCTCGTATTTTGCAGACCTTTTCATGCTCTTCGTATTTTTCAATCCTTTTCATGCTCTTCGTGTTTTTCACACCTTTTCCTGCTCTTCGAATTTTTCAGGCCGTTTCAGGTTCTTGATATTTTTCACACCTTTTCATGCTCTTCGTGTTTTCCACACCTTTTCATGCTCTTCGTATATTTCCCACCGTTTCATGTTCGTCATATTTTTCACAGCTTTTTATGCTCTTCACTTTTTTCACACCATTTCATGGTCCACATATTTTTGACAGTTTTTCATGCCCCTCATATTTTTCAGACCGTTTCTTGCTCTTGATATTTTTCACAACTTTTCATGGTCTTCATATTTTTCACAACTTTTCATGCTCCTCATATTTTTGAAATCTTTTGAAGCTCTTCATATTTTTGACACCTTTTCATGCTCTTCACATTTTTCACACCGTTTCATGCTCCTCATATTTTTGACACCTTTTCATGCTCTTTGTATTTTTCATACCTTTTCATGCCCCTCGTGTATTTCAGACCATTTCATGCTCCTCGTATTTTTCAGACCCTTTCATGCTCCTCGTATTTTTCAGATCTTTTCGAGCTCCTCATATTTTTCAGACCTTTTCATGCTTCTCGTATTTTTCAGACCCTTTCATGCTCCTCGTATTTTTCAGACCTTTTCATGCTCCTCGTATTTTTCACACCTTTTCATGCTCCTCGTATTTTTCAGAACTTTTCATGCTGTTTGTATTTGTCACACCTTTTCAAGCTCTTCGTTTTTTCCGGACCTTTTCATGCTCTTTGTGTTTTTCACACCTTTTCAGGCTGTTCTTATTTTTCACACATTTTCATGCTCTTCGTGCTTTTCACACGTTTTCATGCTCTCGTATTTTTCAGACCTTTTCAAACTCCTCATATTTTTCACACCTTTTCATGATATTCATATTTTTCACACCGTTTCATCCTCCTCATATTTTTCAAACAGATTCATGCTCCTCATATTTTTCACACCTTTACATGTTCCTCATATTTTTGACACCTTTTCATGCTCTTCATATTTTATACACCTTTTCATTCTCCTCATATTTTTGACACCTTTTCATGCTCCATATATTTTTCAGACATTTTCATGCTCCTCGTATTTTTAAGACATTTTCATTCTCCTCATAATTTTCACACCTTTTCATGCTCTTCATATTTTTCACATCTTTTCATGCTCCTCATATTTTTCATACAGATTCATGCTCCTCATATTTTTCACACCTTTACATGCTCCTCATATTTTTGACACCTTTTCATGCTCTTCATATTTTTCACACCTTTTCATTCTCCTCATATTTTTGACACCTGTTCATGCTCTACAGATTTTTCAGACCTTTTCATGTGCCTCGTATTTTAAGACGTTTTCATGCTCCTCGTATTTTTCAGACCTTTTCATGCTGTTCGTATTTTTCATCCCTTTTCATGCTCTTCTTATTTTCCACACTTTTACATGGTCTGCATGTTTTTCACAACTTGTCATGCTCTTCTTATTTTCCACACTTTTACATGCTCTTCATATTTTTCACACCTTTTCATGTGCTTCACATTTTTCAGACCTTTTCATGCTTTTTATATTTTTCACAGCTTTTCATGCTCTTCCTGTTTTTCACACCTTTTCATGCTCTCGTATTTTTCAGACATTTTAATGTTCCTCGTACTTTTCACACCTTTTCATGCTCCTAGTATATTTCACACCTTTTCATGCTTTTGGTATTTTTCACAACTTTTCATGCTCTTCGTATTTTTCACATCTTTTCCTCCTCTTTGAATTTTTCATACCTTTTCATGGTCTTCATATTCCTCAGACCTTTTCATGCTCTTGATATTTTTCACACCTTTTCATGCTCTTCATATATTTCAGACCTTTTCATGCTCTTGATATTTTTCACAGCTTTGCATGCCCTTCGTGTTTTTCACACATTTCATGCTCTTCATATTTTTTACACCTTTTCATGCTCTTCGTGTTTTTCACACCTTTTCAGGCTCTTCGTGTTTTTCACACCTTTTAATGCTCTTGACATTTTTCACACCTTTTCATGCTCTTCATATTTTTCAGAGCTTTTCATGCTCTTGATATTTTTCACACCTTTGCATGCCCTTCGTGTTTTTCACACATTTCATGCTCTTCATATTTTTTACACTGTTCATGCTCCTCATATTTTTCACACCTTTTCATGCTCTTCATATTTTTCACACCGTTTCATGCTCCTCATATTTTTTATACAAATTCATGCTCCTCTTATTTTTGAACCTTTACATGCTACTCATATTTTTGACACCGTTTCATGCTCTTCATATTTTTGACACCTTTTCATGCTCCCCATATTTTTGACACTTTTTCATGCTCTACATATTTTTCACACCGTTTCATGCTCCTCATATTTTTCATACCGTTTCATGCTCTTGATATTTTTCACACCTTTTGAAGCTCTTCATATTTTTCACCCCTTTTCATGCTCCTCATATTTTTCACACATTTTCATGCTTCTCATATTTTTGACACCTTTTAATGTTCTTCATGTTTTTCAAACCTTTTCATGTTCCTCATATTTTTGACACCTTTTCATTCTCTTCACATTTTTCACACCGTTTCATGCTCCTCATATTTTAGACACCTTTTCGTGCTCTTCATATTTTTCACACCGTTTCATGCTCCTCATATTTTTCATACAGATTCATGCTCTTCCTATTTTTCACACCTTTAAATGCTCCTCATATTTTTGACACCTTTTACATGCCCTTCATATTTTTCACACCTTTTCATGCTCCTCATATTTTTGACACCTTCTCATGCTCTTCCTATTTTTCACACCTTTTCATGCTCCTCATATTTTTGACACCTTTTCATGCTCTTCATATTTTTCACACCTTTTCCTGTCCCTCTTGTATTTCAGACCATTTCTTGCTCCTCGTATTTTTCAGACCCTTTCATGCTCCTCGTTTTTTTCAGATCTTTTCGTGCTCCTCGTATTTTTCAGTCCTTTTCATGCTCCTTGTATTTTTCAGACCCTTTCATGCTCCTCATATTTTTCAGACCTTTTCTTGCTCCTCGTATTTTTCACACCTTTTCATGCTCCTCGTATTTTTCACAACTTTTCATGCTGTTTGTATTTGTCACACCTTTTCAAGCTCTTCGTATTTTTCGGACCTTTTCATGCTCTTCGTGTTTTTCATACCTTTTCAGGCTGTTCTTATTTTCACACATTTTCATGCTCTTTGTGTTTTTCACACGTTTTCATGCTCTCGTATTTTTCAGACCCTTTCAAACTCCTCATAGTTTTCACACCTTTTCATGATATTCATATTTTTCACACCGTTTCATCCTCCTCATATTTTTCATACAGATTCATGCTCCTCATAGTTTTCACACCTTTACATGTTCCTCATATTTTTGACACCTTTTCATGCTCTTCATATTTTACACACCTTTTCATTCTCCTCATATTTTTGAAAACCTTTTCAACCTCCACATATTTTTCAGACCTTTTCATGCTCCTCGTATTGTTAAGACGTTTTCATGCTCCTCATAATTTTCATACCTTTTCATGCTATTCATATTTTTCACACCTATTCATGCTCTTCGTATTTTTCACACCTTTTCATGCCCTTCGTGTTTTTCACATCTTTCATGCTCTTGATATTTTTCACACCTTTTCATGCTCTTCATATTTTTCAGACCTTTTCATGCTCTTCATATTTTTCAGACCTTTTCATGTTTTTGATAATTTTCACACCTTTTCCTGCTCTTCGTATTTTTCACACCTTTTTAGGCTCCTTATATTTTTGACACCTTTTCATGCTCTTCATATGTTTCAGACCTTTTCATGCTTTTTATATTTTTCACAGCTTTTCATGCTCTTCGTGTTTTTCACAACTTTTCATGCTCTCGTATATTTCAGTTTTTTAACGCTCCTCGTACTTTTCACACCTTTTCATGCTCCTGGTATTTTTCACATCTTTTCATGCTCTTCGTATTTGTCACACCTTTTCAAGCTCTTCGTATTTTTCACACCTTTTCATGCTCTTCGTGTTTTTCACACCTTTTCAGGCTGTTCGTATTTTTCACACCTATTCATGCTCCTCATATTTTTGACAACTTTTCATGCTCCTAATATTTTTCTGACCTTTTCAGGTTCCTCGTATTTTTCAGACCTTTTCATTCTCTTCATATTTTTCACACTTTTTCATGCTCTTCGTATTTTTCACACCTTTTCATGCTCTTCATAATTTTCCACACTTTTTCATGCTCTTCATAATTTTCACACCTTTTCAGGTTCTTCGTATTTTTCACACCTTTTCATGCTCCTCGTTTTTTTCACACCTTTTCATGGTCCCCATATTTTTGACACTTTTTCATGCTCTACATATTTTTCAGACCTTTTCATGCTCGTCGTATTTTTCAGATGTCTTCATGCTCCTCGTATTTTTCAGACCTTTTCATGCTCCTCGTATTTTTCACAACTTTACATGCTCTTCGTATTTGTCACACCTTTTCAAGCTCTTCGTGTTTTTCACACCGTTTCATGCTCTTCGTGTTTTTCACACCTTTTTCAGGCTTCGTATTTTTCACACCCTTTCATGCTCTTCATATTTTTGACACGTTTTCATGCTTTTCATATTTTTCAGACCTTTTCATTCTCTTGATATTTTTCACAGCTTTCCATGTTCTTCGTGTTGTTCACTCCATCTCATGATCTCGTGTTTTTTAGAGTGTTTCATGCTCCTCATATTTTTCACACCTTTTCATGATCTTCATATTTTTCACACCGATTCATCCTCCTCTAATTTTTCATACAGTTTCATGCTGCTCATATTTTTCACACCGTTACATGCTTCTCATATTTTCGACACCTTTTAATGCTCCTCATATTTTTGACACCTTATCATGCTCTTCATATTTTTCAGACCTTTTCATGCTCCTCGTATTTTTCAGACCTTTAAATGCTCCTCTTAATTTTCAGATCTTTTCATGCTCCCCTTTTTTTCACACCATTTCATGCTCCTCTTATTTTTCACACCGTTTCATGCTCCTCATATTTTTCATACCCTTTCATGCTCTTCATATTTTTCACACCTTTTCGTTCTCCTCATATTTTTAATACCTGCTCATGCTCTACATATTTTTCAGACCTTTTAATGTGCCTCGTATTTTTAAGAAGTTTTCATGCTCCTCGTATTTTTCAAACCTTTTCATGCTCCTCGTATTTGTCACACCTTTTCATGCTCTTCTTATTTTTCACATTTTTTCATGCTCTTCGTGTTTTTCAGACATTTTAATGCTCCTCGTACTTTTCACACCTTTTCATGCTCCTCATATTTTTCATACACTTTCATGCTCTTCATATTTTTCACACATTTTCATGCTCCTCGTATTTTACACACCTTTTCATGCTCCTCATATACTTCACACCTTTTCATGCTCCTCGTATTTTTAAGGCGTTTTCATACTCCTCATAATTTTCAAACCTTTTCATGCGCTTCATATTTTTCACACCATTTCATGCTCCTCATATTTTTCATACAGATTCATCCTCCTCATATTTTTCACACCTTTACATGCTCCTCATATTTTGGACACCTTTTCTTGCCCTTCATAGTTTCCCACCTTTTCATTCTCCTCATATTTTTGACACCTGTTCATGCTCTTCATATACTGAAGTCCTTCTCATGCTGCTCCGATTTTTCAGACCTTTTAATGCTCCTCGTAATTTTCAGACCATTTCATGCTCCTCGTATTTTTCAGACCTTTTCATGCTCCTCGTATTTTTCAGACCTTTTCATGCTCTTCGTATTTTTCACACCTTTTCATGATCCTCGTATTTTTCACACCTTCTCATGCTCTTCGTATTTTTCACAACTTTTCATGCTCCTCATTTTTTTCAGACCGTTTCATGCTCCTCATATTTTTCAGACAGTTTCATGCTCCTCATATTTTTTAGACCGTTTCATGCTCCTCGTATTTTTCAGATCTTTTCATGCTCCTGGTATTTTCCACACCTTTTCATGCTATTCATATTATTCACACCTTTTCATGCTGCTCATATTTTCCAGACGTTTTCGTGCTCCTCGTACTTTTCAGACATTTTCATCCACCTCGTATTTTTCAGACCTTTTCATGCTCCTCATATTTTTCACACCTTTTCTTGCTCCTCGTATTTTTCAGACCTTTTTGGGCTCCTCGTATTTTTCACATCTTTTCTTGCTCCTCATATTATTCAACACCTTTTCATGCTCCTCGTGTTCTTCACAGCTTTTCATGCTCTTCATATTTTTCACACCTTTTCATGCTCCTCGTATTTTTCACACCTTTTCATGCTCCTCGAATTCTTCACACCTTTTCATGCTCCTCGTATTTTTCACACCTTTTCATGCTCCTCGTATTTTTCAGAGCTTTTCTTGCTCCTCATATTTTTGAGACCTTTAAATGCTCCTCTTAATTCTCAGATCTTTTCATGCTCCTCATTTTTTCACACCATTTCATGCTCCTCATATACTTCACACCTTTTCATGCTCCTCGTATTTTTAAGACGTTTTTATACTCCTCATAATTTTCACACCTTTACATGCTCTTCATATTTTTCACATCGTTTCATGCTCCTCATATTTTTCATACGGATTCATGCTCCTCATATTTTTCACACCTTTTCATGCTCCCCATATTTTTGACACTTTTTCATCCTCCTCGTATTTTTCAGACCTTTTCATGCTGCTGGAATTTTCACACCTTTTCATGCTCCTCGTTTTTTTCACACCTTTTCATGTTCCTAGTATTTTTCACACCTTTTCATGCACCTCGTTTTTTCAGACCATTTCATGCTCCTCGTATTTTTCACACCTTTTCATCCTCCTCGTATTTTTCACACCTTTTCATGCTCCTCATATTTTTCACACCTTTTCATGCTCCTCGTATACTTCAGACCTTTTCAATGCTTCTCGTATTTTGCAGACCTTTTCATGCTCTTCTTTTTTTTCAAACCTTTTCATGCTCTTCGTGTTTTTCACACCTTTTCCTGATCTTCGAATTTTTCAGGCCGTTTCATGCTCTTGATATTTTTCACACCTTTTCATGCTCTTCCTGTTTTTCACACCTTTTCATGCTCTTCGTATATTTCCCACCGGTTCATGCTCATCATATTTTTCACACCTTTTCACGCTCTTCACTTCTTTCACACCATTTCATGGTCCACATATTTTTGACAGTTTTTCATGCCCCTCATATTTTTCAGACCGTTTCATGCTCTTGATATTTTTCACACCTTTTCATGGTCTTCATATTTTTCACAACTTTTCTTGCTCCTCATATTTTTGAAATCTTTTGAAGCTCTTCATATTTTTCACACCTTTTCATGCCCTCATATTTTTCACACCTTTTCATGCTCCTCATATTTTTGACACCTTTTAATGTTCTTCATGTTTTTCAGACCTTTACATGCTCCTCATATTTTTGACACCTTTTCATGCTCTTCACATTTTTCACACCGTTTCATGCTCCTCATATTTTTCATACAGATTCATGCTCTTCCTATTTTTCACAACTTTAAATGCTCCTCATATTTTTGACACCTTTTCATGCTCTTCATATTTTTCACACCTTTTCCTACCCCTCGTGTATTTCAGACCATTTCATGCTCCTCGTATTTTTCAGCCCCTTTCATGCTCCTCGTATTTTTCAGATCGTTTCCTGCCCCTCATGTATTTCAGACCATTTCATGCTCCTCGTATTTTTCAGACCCTTTCATGCTCGTCGTATTTTTCAGATGTTTTCCTGCTCCTCGTATTTTTCAGACCTTTTCATGCTCCTTGTATTTTTCAGACCCCTTCATGCTCCTCGTATTTTTCAGACCTTTTCATGCTCCTCATATTTTTCACACCTTTTCATGCTCCTCGTATTTTTCACAACTTTTCATGCTGTTTGTATTTGTCAAACCTTTTCAAGCTCTTCGTAATTTTCGGACCTTTTCATGCTCTTCTTGTTTTTCACACCTTTTCAGACTGTTCTTATTTTTCACACATTTTCATGCTCTTCGTGTTTTGCACACCTTTTCATGCTCTCGTATTTTTCAGACTTTTTCAAACTCCTTGTATATTTCACACCTTTTCATGCTCCTCGTATTTTTCAGAGCTTTTCTTGCTCCTCGTATTTTTGAGACCTTTAAATGCTCCTCTTAATTCTCAGATCTTTTCATGCTCCTCATTTTTTCACACCATTTCATGCTCCTCGTATTTTACACATTTTTCATGCTCCTCATATACTTCACACCTTTTCATGCTCCTCGTATTTTAAAGGCGTTTTTATACTCCTCATAATTTTCACACCGTTACATGCTCTTCATATTTTTCACACCGTTTCATGCTCCTCATATTTTTCATACAGATTCATGCTCCTCATATTTTTCACACCTTTACATGCTCCTCATATTTTTGACACCTTTTCATGCCCTTCATATTTTTCACACCTTTTCATTCTCCTCATATTTTTGACACCTGTTCATGCTCTACATATTTTTCAGACCTTTTCATGTGCCTGGTATTTTTAAGACGTTTTCATGCTCCTCGTATTTTTCAGAATTTTTCATGCTCTTTGTATTTGTCACACCTTTTCATGCTCTTCTTATTTTCCACACTTTTACATGCTCTGCATGTTTTTCACACCTTTTTATGCTCTTCTTATTTTTCACATTTTTTCATGCTCTTCCTATTTTTCACACATTTTCATGCTCTTCATATGTTTCAGACCTTTTCATGCTTTTTATATTTTTCACAGCTTTTCATGCTCTTCGTGTTTTTCACACCTTTTCATGCTCTCGTATTTTTCAGATTTTTTAACGCTCCTCGTACTTTTCACACCTTTTCATGCTCCTAGTGATTTTCACACCTTTTCATGCTTCTGGTATTTTTCACAACTTTTCATGCTCTTCGTATTTTTCACATTTTCTCATGCTCTTTGAATTTTTCATACCTTTTCATGCTTTTCATATTCCTCAGACCTTTTCATGCTCTTGATATTTTTCACACCCTTTCATGCCCTTCGTGTTTTTCACATCTTTCATGCTCTTGATATTTTTCACACCTTTTCATGCTCTTCATATTTTTCAGAGCTTTTCATGCTCTTGATATTTTTCACACCTTTGCATGCCCTTTCTGTTTTTCACACATTTCATGCTCTTCATATTTTCTACACCTTTTCATGCTCCTCATATTTTTCACACCTTTTCATGCTCTTCATATTTTTCACACCGTTTCATGCTCCTCATATATTTTATACAAATTTATGCTCCTCTTATTTTTCAACCTTTACATGCTACTCATATTTTTGACACCGTTTCATGCTCTTCATATTTTTGACACCTTTTCATGCTCCCCATATTTTTGACACTTTTTCATCCTTCTCGTATTTTTCAGACCTTTTCATGCTCTTCGTATTTTTCAGACAGTTTAATGCTCCTCGTACTTTTCACACCTTTTCATGCTCCTCGTATTTTTCACACCTTTTCATGCTCCTGGTATTTTTAATACCTTTTCATGCTCTTCGTATTTGTCACACCTTTTCAAGCTCTTCGTATTTTTCACACCTTTTCATGCTCTTCGTGTTTTTCACACCTTTTCAGGCTGTTCGTATTCTTCACACCTTTTCATGCTCCTCATATTTTTGACAACTTTTCATGCTCCTAATATTTTCTGACCTTTTCATGCTTTTTATATTTTTCACAGCTTTTCCTGCTCTTCGTGTTTTTCACAACTTTTCATGCTCTCGTATTTTTCAGACATTTTAATGCTCCTCATACTTTTCACACCTGTTCATGCTCCTCGTATTTTTCACACCTTTTCATGCTCCTGGTATTTTTCACACCTTTTCATGCTCTTCGTATTTGTCACACCTTTTCATGCTCTTCATATTTTTCACACCTTTTCATGCTCCTCATATTTTTGACACCTTTTCATGCTCTTCATATTTTTCACACCTTTTCATGCTCCTCATATTTTTGACACCTTTTCATGCTCTTCATATTTTTCACACCTTTTCCTGCCCCTCGTGTATTTCAGACCATTTCATGCTCCTCGTATTTTTCAGACCCTTTCATGCTCCTCGTATTTTTCAGATCTTTTCCTGCCCCTCGTGTATTTCAGACCATTTCTTGCTCCTCGTATTTTTCAGACCCTTTCATGCTCCTCGTATTTTTCAGATATTTTCCTGCTCCTCGTATTTTTCAGACCTTTTCATGCTCCTTGTATTTTTCAGACCCCTTCATGCTCCTTGTATTTTTCAGACCTTTTCATGCTCCTCATGTTTTTCACACCTTTTCATGCTCTTCGTATTTTTCACAACTTTTCATGCTGTTTGTATTTGTCACACCTTTTCAGCTCTTCGTAATTTTCGGACCTTTTCATGCTCTTCTTGTTTTCACACCTTTTCAGGCTGTTCTTATTTTTCACACATTTTCATGCTCTTCGTGTTTTTCACACCTTTTCATGCTCTCATAATTTTCAGACCTTTTCAAACTCCTCATATTTTTCACATCTTTTCATGATATTCATATTTTTCACACCGTTTCATCCTCCTCATATTTTTCATACAGATTCATGCTCCTCATATTTTTCACACCTTTTCATTCTCCTCATATTTTGACACCTTTTCAAGGTCCACATATTTTTCAGACCTTTTCATGCGCCTTGTATTTTTAAACGTTTTCATGTTCCTCGTATTTTTCAGACCTTTTCATGATACTCGTACTTTTCACACTTTTTCATGCTATTCATAATTTTCACACCTTTTCATGCTCTTCATATTTTTCAGACCTTTTCATGCTTTTTATATTTTTCACAGCTTTTCATGCTCTTCGTGTTTTTCACACCTTTTCATGCTCTTGTATTTTTCAGACATTTTAATGCTCCTCGTACTTTTCACACCTTTTCATGCTCCTCATATTTTTCACACCTTTTCATGCTCCTCGTATATTTCAGACCTTTTCATGCTTCTCATATTTTGCAGACCTTTTCATGCTCTTCGTATTTTTCACACCTTTTCATGCTCTTCGTGTTTTTCACACCTATTCCTGCTCTTTGAATTTTTCAGGCCGTTTCATGCTCTTGATATTTTTCACACCTTTTCATGCTCTTCCTGTTTTTCACACATTTTCATGCTCTTCGTATATTTCCCACCGGTTCATGCTCGTCATATTTTTCACACCTTTTCATGCTCTTCACTTTTTTCACACCATTTCATGCTCCACATATTTTGGACAGTTTTTCATGCCCCTCATATTTTTCAGAGCGTTTCATGCTCTTGATATTTTTCACAGCTTTTCATGGTCTTCATATTTTTCACTACTTTTCATGCTCCTCATATTTTTGAAATCTTTTGAAGCTCTTCATATTTTTCACATCTTTTCATGATCTTCATATTTTTCACACCGTTTCATCCTCCTCTAATTTTTCATACAGTTTCATGCTCCTCATATTTTTCACACCTTTTCATGCTTCTGATATTTTCGTACCTGTTAATGCTCCTCATATTTTTGACACCTTATCATGCTCTTCATATTTTTCAGACCTTTTCATGCTTTTGATAATTTTCACACCTTTTCCTGCTCTTCATATGTTTCACACCTTTTCCTGCTCTTCGTATTTTTCACACCTTTTTATGCTCCTTATATTTTTGACACCTTTTCATGCTCTTCATATTTTTCAGACCTTTTCACGCTCCTCGTATATTTCACACCTTTTCATGCTCCTTGTATTTTTCAGAGCTTTTCTTGCTCCTCGTATTTTTGAGACCTTTAAATGCTCCTCTTAATTCTCAGATCTTTTCATGCTCCTCATTTTTTCACACCATTTCATGCTCCTCGTATATTACACATTTTTCATGCTCCTCATATACTTCACACCTTTTCATGCTCCTCGTATTTTTAAGACATTTTCATACTCCTCATAAGTTTCACACCTTTACATGCTCTTCATATTTTTCACACCGTTTCATGCTCCTCATATTTTTCATACAGATTCATACTCCTCATATTTTTCACAACTGTACATACTCCTCATATTTTTGACACCTTTTCTTGCTATTCATATTTTCCCACCTTTTCATTCTCCTCATATTTTTGACACCTGTTCATGCTCTTCATATACTGAAGTCCTTTTCATGCTGCTCCTATTTTTCAGACCTTTTAATGCTCCTCGTAATTTTCAGACCATTTCATGCTCCTCGTATTTTTCAGACCTTTTCATGCTCCTGGTATTTTTCAGACCTTTTCATGCTCTTCGTATTTTTCACACCTTTTCATAATCCTCGTATTTTTCACACCTTCTCATGCTCTTCGTATTTTTCACAACTTTTCATGCTCCTCATTTTTTTCAGACCGTTTCATGCTCCTCATATTTTTCAGACAGTTTCATGCTCCTCATATTTTTCAGACCGTTTCATGCTCCTCGTATTTTTCAGATCTTTTCATGCTCCTGGTATTTTCCACACCTTTTCATGCTATTCATATTATTCACACCTTTTCATGCTCCTCATATTTTCCAGACGTTTTCTTGCTCCTCGTATTTTTCAGACTTTTTCATGCTCTTTGTATTTGTCACACCTTTTCATGCTCTTCTTATTTTCCACACTTTTACATGTTCTGCATGTTTTTCACACCTTTTTATGCTCTTCTTATTTTTCACATTTTTCATGCTCTTCCTATTTTTCACACATTTTCATGCTCTTCATATGTTTCAGACCTTTTCATGCTTTTTATATTTTTCACAGCTTTTCATGCTCTTCGTGTTTTTCACACCTTTTCATGCTCTCGTATTTTTCAGATTTTTTAACGCTCCTCGTACTTTTCACACCTTCTCATGCTCCTAGTATTTTTCACACCTTTTCATTCTTCTGGTATTTTTCACAACTTTTCATGCTCTTCGTATTTTTCACATCTTCTCATGCTCTTTGAATTTTTCATACCTTTTCATTCTTTTCATATTCCTCAGACCTTTTCATGCTCTTGATATTTTTCACACCCTTTAATGCCCCTCGAGTTTTTCACATCTTTCATGCTCTTGATATTTTTCACACTTTTTCATGCTCTTCATATTTTTCAGAGCTTTTCATGCTCTTGATATTTTTCACACCTTTGCATGCCCTTCCTGTTTTTCACACATTTCATGCTCTTCATATTTTTTACACCTTTTCATGCTCCTCATATTTTTCACACCTTTTCATGCTCTTCATATTTTTCACACCGTTTCATGCTCCTCATATTTTTTATACAAATTCATGCTCCTCTTATTTTTCAACCTTTACATGCTACTCATATTTTTGACACCATTTCATGCTCTTCATATTTTTCACACCTTTTCATGCTCCCCATATTTTTGACACTTTTTCATCCTCCTCGTATTTTTCAGACCTTTTCATGCTCCTCGTATTTTTCAGACAGTTTAATGCTCCTCGTACTTTTCACACCTTTTCAAGCTCTTCGTAATTTTCGGACCTTTTCATGCTTCTCGTATTTTGTAGACGTTTTCATGCTCCTCGTATTTTTCAGACCTTTTCATGCTGCTCGGAATTTTCACACCTTTTCATGCTCCTCGTATTTTTCACACCTTTTCATGTTCCTAGTATTTTTCACACCTTTTCATGCTCCTCGTTTTTTCAGACCATTTCATGCTCCTCGTATTTTTCACACCTTTCATGCTCCTCGTATTTTTCACACCTTTTCATGCTCCTCATATTTTTCACACCTTTTCATGCTCCTCGTATATTTCAGACCTTTTCATGCTTCTCGTATTTTGCAGACCTTTTCATGCTCTTTGTATTTTTGACACCTTTTCATGCTCTTCATATTTTTCAGACCTTTTCATGCTCCTCGTATATTTCACACCATGTCATGCTCCTCATATTTTTCATACAGATTCATGCTCCTCATATTTTTCACAACTTTACATGCTCCTCATATTTTTGACACCTCTTCTTGCCCTTCATATTTTCCCACCTTTTCATTCTCCTCATATTTTTGACACCTGTTCATGCTCTTCATATACTGAAGTCCTTTTCATGCTGCTCCTATTTTTCAGACCTTTTAATGCTCCTCGTAATTTTCAGACCATTTCATGCTCATTGTATTTTTCAGACCTTTTCATGCTCCTGGTATTTTTCAGACCTTTTCATGCTCCTCGTATTTTTCAGACCTTTTCATGCTCTTCGCATTTTTCACACCTTTTCATGATCCTCGTATTTTTTACACCTTCTCATGCTCTTCGTATTTTTCACAACTTTTCATGCTCCTCATTTTTTTTCAGACCGTTTCATGCTCCTCATATTTTTCTGACAGTTTCATGCTCCACATATTTTTCAGACATTTTCATCCACCTTGTATTTTTCAGACCTTTTCATGCTCCTCATATTTTTCACACCTTTTCATGCTCTTCATATTTTTCACACATTTTCATGCTCCTCGTATTTTTCAGACCTTTTTGGGCTCCTCGTATTTCTCACATCTTTTCTTGCTCCTCATATTTTTCACAACTTTTCATACTCCTCATATTTTTCACACATTTTCATGCTCCTCGTATGTTTCAGAACATTTCAAGTTCCTCCTATTTTCCAGACCTTTTCATGCTCCTCATATTTTTCACAACTTTTCAAACTCTTCGTATTTGTCACACCTTTTCATGCTCCTCGTATTTTTCACAGCTTTTCATGCTCTTTGGATTTGTCACACCTTTTCAAGCTCTTCGTATTTTTGACACCGTTTCATGCTCTTCATGTTTTTCACACCTTTTCAGACTCTTCGTATTTTTCAGACCTTTTCTTGCTCTTCATATTTTTCACACCTTTTCATGCTCTTCATATTTTTAGGACCTTTTCATGCTCTTCATATTTTTTACAGCTTTTAATGCTCTTTTTTTTTTCACACTTTTCATGCTCTCGAATATTTCCGACCGTTTCATGCTCCTCATATTTATCACACCTTTTCATGCTCCTTATATTTTTCAAAGCTTTTCATGCTCCTCATATTTTTCACACCTTTTCATGCTCCTTATATTTTTCAAACCTTTTCATGCTCTTCATATTTTTCACACCGTTTCATGCTCCTCATATTTTTCATACCCGTTCATGCTCTTCATATTTTTCACACATTTTCATGCTCCTCATATTTTACACAACTTTTCATGCTCACGTATATTTCACACCATTTCATGCTCCGCAGATTTTTTATACAGTTTCATTCTCCTCATATTTTTCACACCTCTACAGGCTCCTGATATTTTTGACACCTTTTCATGCTCTTCATATATTGAAGTCCTTTTCATGCTCCTCGTATTTTTCAGACTTTTTCATGCTCCTAATATTTTTAACACGTTTTCATGCTCCTCATATTTTTCAGACCTTTTCATGGTCCTCCTATATTTCAGAACTTTTCATGCTCCTCATTTCTTTCAGACCATTTCATGCTCCTCATATTTTTCAGACCTTTTCATGCTCCTCATATTTTTCACACCTTTTCTTGCTCCTCGTATTTTTCAGACCTTTTCATGCTTCTCGTGTTTATTGCACCTTTTCATGTTCCGCGTAATTTTCAGACCTTTTTATGCTCCTCTTATTTCTCAGACCTTTTCATGCTCCTCGAATTTTTCACACCTTTTCATGCTCCTTGTATTTTTCAGACCTTTTCAGGCTCCTCCTATTTTCCAGAACATTTCATGCTCCTCGTATTTTTCAGACCATTTCATGCTCCTCATATTTTCCAGACCTTTTCATGCTCCTCGTATTTTTCAGACCATTTCATGCTCCTCATATTCTCCAGACCTTTTCACGCTCCTCATATTTTTCAGACCGTTTCATGCTCTTCTTATTTTTCAGATCTTTTTATGCTCCTCGTATTTTCCACACCTTTTCATGCTATTCATATTATTCACACCTGTTCATGCTTTTCATATTTTTCAGACCTTTACATGCTATTGATATTTTTCCAAACTTTTCATGCTCTTCCTGTTTTTCACAGTGTTACATGCTCTTCCTATTTTTCACACGTTTTAATGCTGCTTATATTTTTCACACCTTATCATGCTCTTCATATTTTTCACACTGTTTCATGCTCCTAATATTTTTAACACTTTTTCATGCTCCTCATATTTTCAGACCTTTTCATGGTCCTCCTATATTTCAGAACTTTTCATGCTCCTCATTTTTTTCAGACTGTTTCATGCTCCTCATATTTTTCACATCTTTCCATGCTCCTCATATTTTTCACAACTTTTCATGCTCCTCGTATTTTCACACCGTTTCCACTCCTCATATTATTCATCCAGATACATGCTTCTCATATTTTTCATACCTTTACATGCTCCTCATATTTTTGACACCTTTTCATGTTCCTCATATTTTTCAGACCTTTTAATGCTCCTCGTATTTTTCACAACTTTTCATGCTCCCCGTATTTTTCATACCTTTTCGTGCTCCTCTTATTGTCACACCTTTTCGTGCTCTTCATATTTTTCACACCTTTTCATGCTCCTCGTATTTACACGCCTTTTCATGCTCCTCGTATTTATAAGGCTTTTTCATGCTCCTTATATTTTTCATACCATTTCCTGCTCCTCGTATTTTTCACACCTCTTCATGCTCCTCGTATTTTTCACACCTTTTCATTTTCCTCGTATTTTTCACAACTTTTCATGGTCTTCATATTTTTCACACCTTTTCAGGCTCTTCATATTTTTTCAGACCTTTTCAAGCTCCTCATATTTTTCAGACGTTTTCATGCTCCTCGTATTTCTCAGACCTTTTCATGCTCCTCGAATTTTTCACACATTTTGATGCTCCTTCTATTTTTCAGACCTTTTCAGGCTCCTCGTATTTTCCAGAACATTTCATGCTCCTCGTATTTTTCAGACCATTTCATGCTCCTCATATTTTCCAGACCTTTTCATGATCCTCGTATTTTTCATTTTCATCCACCTTGTATTTTTCAGACCTTTCCATGCTCCTCATATTTTTCACACCTTTTCATGCTCCTCGTATTTTTCACACAGTTTCATGCTCCTCGTATTTTTCAGACCTTTTTGGGCTCCTCATATTTTTCACATCTTTTCGTGCTCCTCATATTTTTCACACCTTTTCATGCTCCTCGTATTTTTCACACCTTTTCATACTCCTCGAATTCTTCACACCTTTTCATGCTCCTCGTATTTTTCACACCTTTTCATACTCCTCGAATTCTTCACACCTTTTCATGCTCCTCGTATTTTTCACAACTTTTCATGCTCCTCATATTTTTCACAACTTTTCATGCTCCTCATATTTTTCACAACTTTTCTTGCTCCTCTTATTGTCACAGCTTTTCATGCTCTTCATATTTTTCACACCTTTTCATGCTCCTCGTATTTTTCACGTCGTTTCATGCACCTCGTATTTATCAGGCCTTTTCCTGCTCCTTATATTTTTCATACCATTTCCTGCTCCTCGTATTTTTCACAACTTTTCATGGTCTTCATATTTTTCACACCTTTTCAGGCTCTTCATGTTTTTTGGACCTTTTCATGCTCCTCATATTTTTCAGACGTTTTCATGCTCCTCGTATTTCTCAGACCTTTTCATGCTCCTCGTTTTTTTCACAATTTTCAAACTCTTCGTATTTGTCACACCTTTTCATGCTCCTCATATTTTTCACAGCTTTTCATGCTCTTCGGATTTGTCACACCTTTTCAAGCTCTTCGTATTTTTCACACCGTTTCATGCTCTTCGTGTTTTTCACACCTTTTCAGACTCTTCGTATTTTTCACACCATTTCTTGCTCTTCATATTTTTCACACCTTTTCATGCTCTTCATATTTTTCAGACCTTTTCATGCTCTTCATATTTTTCACAGCTTTTCATGCTCTTTTTTTTTCACACCTTTCATGCTCTCGAATATTTCCGACTGTTTCATGCTCCTCATATTTTTCAAACCTTTTCATGCTCCTCATATTTTTCACACCTTTTCATGCTACTTATATTTTTCAAACCTTTTCATGCTCTTCATATTTTTCACACCGTTTCATGCTCCTCATATTTTTCATACCCGTTCATGCTCTTCATATTTTTCACACATTTTCATGCTCCTCATATTTTACACACCTTTTCATGCTCACGTATATTTCACACCATTTCATGCTCCGCAGATTTTTCATACAGTTTCATTCTCCTCATATTTTTCACAACTCTACACGCTCCTGATATTTTTGACACCTTTTCATGCTCTTCATATATTGAAGTCCTTTTCATGCTGCTCCTATTTTTCAGACCTTTTCATGCTCCTGGTATTTTTCAGACCTTTTCATGCTCTTCGTATTTTTCACACCTTTTCATGATCCTCGTATTTTTCACACCTTCTCAAGCTCTTTGTATTTTTCACAACTTTTCATGCTCCTCATTTTTTTCAGACCATTTCATGCTCCTCATATTTTTCAGACAGTTTCATGCTCCTCATATTTTTCAGACCGTTTCATGCTCCTCGTTTTTTTCAGATCTTTTCATGCTCCTGGTATTTTCCACCCCTTTTCATGCTATTCATATTATTCACACCTTTTGATATTTTTCGGACCTTTTCATGCTATTGATATTTTTCCAAACTTTTCATGCTCTTCGTGTTTTTCACAGTGTTTCATGCTCTTCCTATTTTTCACACGTTTTAATGCTGCTCATATTTTTCACACCTTATCATGCTCTTCATATTTTTCACACCGTTTCATGCTCCTAATATTTTTAATACCTTTTCGTGCTCCTCATATTTTTCAGACTTTTTCATGGTCCTCCTATATTTCAGAACTTTTCATGCTCCTCATTGTTTTCAGACCGTTTCATGCTCCTCATATTTTTCACACCTTTTCATGCTCCTCATATTTTTGACACCTTTTCATGCTCCTCATATTTTTCAGACCATTTCATTCTCTTCATATTTTCACACCGTTTCATACTCCTCATATTTTTGACACCTTTTCATGCTCCTCGTATTTTTCAGTCCGTTTCATGCTCCTCTAATTTTTCAGACCGTTTCATGCTCCTCGAATTCTTCACACCTTTTCATGCTCCTCGTATTTTCACACCGTTTCATACTCCTCATATTTTTGACAAGTTTTCATGCTCCTAATATTTTTCTGACTTTTTCAGGCTCCTCGTATTTTTCAGACCTTTTCATTCTCTTCATATTTTTCACACCTTTTCATGCTGTTCGTATTTTTCACACCTTTTCATGCTCCTCATATTTTTCACAACTTTTCATGCTCCTCGTATATTTCACATCTTTTCAAACTCTTCGTATTTGTCACACCTTTTCATGCTCCTCGTATTTTTCACAGATTTTCATGCTCTTCGGATTTGTCACACCTTTTCAAGCTCTTCATATTTTTCACAGCTTTTCATGCTCTTTTTTTTCACACCTTTCATGCTCTCGAATATTTCCGGCCGTTTCATGTTCCTCATATTTTTCACACCTTTTCATGCTCCTTATATTTTTCAAACCTTTTCATGCTCTACATATTTTTCACACCTTTTCATGCTCCTTATATTTTTCAAACCTTTTCATGCTCTTCATATTTTCCACACCGTTTCATGCTCCTCATATTTTTCATACCCGTTCATGCTCTTCATATTATTCACACATTTTCATGCTCCTCATATTTTACACACCTTTTCATGCTCACGTATATTTCATACCATTTCATGCTCCGCAGATTTTTCATACAATTTCATTCTCCTCATATTTTTCACACCTCTACACGCTCCTGATATTTTTGACACGTTTTCATGTTCTTCATATATTGAAGTCCTTTTCATGCTGCTCCTATTTTTCAGACCTTTTAATGCTCCTCGTACATTTCAGACCATTTCATGCTCCTCGTATTTTTCAGACCTTTTCATGCTCCTCGTATTTTTAAGACCTTTTCATGCTCCTCGTATTTTTCAGACCTTTTCATGCTCTTCGTATTTTTCACAACTTTTCATGAACCTCGTATTTTTCACACCTTCTCATGCTTTTCATATTTTTCTGACCTTTCCATGTTATTGATATTTTTCCAAACTTTTCATGCTCTTCGTGTTTTTCACAGTGTTTCATGCTCTTCCTATTTTTCACACATTTTAATGCTGCTCATATTTTTCACACCTTATCATGCTCTTCATATTTTTCACACCGCTTCATGCTCCTAATATTTTTAACACCTTTTCATGCTCCTCATATTTTTCAGACCTTTTCATGGTCCTCCTATATTTCAGAACTTTTCATGCTCCTCATTTTTTTCAGACCGTTTCATGCTCCTCATATTTTTCACACCTTTTCATGCTCCTCATATTTTTCACACCTTTTCATGCTCCTCATATTTTTGACACCTTTTCATGCTCCTCATATTTTTCAGACCGTTTCATGCTCTTCATATTATTTCAGACCTTTTTTTCGGGTTGCTCTTCATATTTTTTTTCAGACCTTTTCATGCTCCTCTTATTTTTCACACCTTTTCATGCTCTTCATATTTTCACACCTTTTCTACCTCCTCAAATTATTCAAATTTTTCATGTTCTTCATATTTTTCACACCTTTTCTAGCTTCTCATATTTTTCAGATCTATTCAGGCTCCTCCTTTTTTTCAGGCCTTTTCATGCTCCTCGTATTTTTCAGATCTTTTTATGCTCCTCGTATTTTTAACACCTTTTCATGCTCCCTCTATTTTTCAGACCTTATCATGCTCCTCGTACTTTTCACACATTTTGATGCTCCTCGTATTTTTCACACCTTTTCGTGCTCCTCATATTTTTCCCTACTTTTCATGATCCTCGTATTTTTCACACCTTTTCGTGCTCCTCCTATTTTTCACACCTTTTCATTCTCCTCGTATTTTTCAGAATTTTTGTGCTCTTCATATTTTTAACACCCTTTCATGCTCCTCGTATATTTCAGACCTTTACATGCTCCTCGTATTTTTCACACGTTTTCGTGCTCCTCCTGTTATTCACACCTTTTCTTCCTCCTTGTAATTTTCACACCTTTTCATGCTCCTTGTATTTTTCACAACTTTTCATGCTCCTCGTATATTCCACAGCTCTTCGTGCTCCTCGTAAATTTCAAACATTTTCGTGCTCTTCATATTATTCACACCTTTTCGTGCTCTTCATGTTTCTCAGACCTTTTCATGCTCTTCGTATTTTTCACACCTTTTCATGCTCCACGAATTCTTCACACCTTTTCATGCTCCTCGTATTTTTCACAACTTTTCATGCTCCTCGTATTTTTCACACCTTTCTTTTCATGCTCCTTGTATTTTTCACGCCTTTTCATGCTCCTCATATTTATCAGGCCTTTTCATTCTCCTCGTATTTTTCACACCTTTTCAAGCTCCTCGTAATTTTCACACCTGTGCCTGATCCTCGTTTTTTTCACACTATTCATGCTGCTCGTATTTTTCACACCATTTCCAATGATCCGCGTTTTTTTCACAACGTTCATCTCCTCCTATTTTGGCAAGCAAATTTTCATGCTCCTTGTATTTTTCACAAACCTTTTCGTGCTCCTCGTATTTCTCAGACCTTTACATCCTCCTCGAATTTCTCAGAATTTTCATGGCTCCTCTATTTACACAACCTTTGCATGCTCCTCGTTTCCTTCAAGCACCTTTCATGCTCCTCGTATTTTTCATGCCTTTTCATCCCTCCTCGTATTTTTCACACCTCTTCATGCCTCCTCGTATTTTTCACAACCTTCTCAATGCTCCTCGTATTTTTCAACGCCTCTTCATGCTCCTCTATTTTTCACACCTTTTTCAAATGCTCCTCGTATTTTTCACACCTTTTAATGTCCTCGTATTTTTTACAACTTTTCATGGTCTTCATATTTTTCACACCTTTTCAGGCTCTTCATTTTTTTCAGACCTTTTCTAGCTCCTCATATTTTTCAGACCTTTTCATGCTCCTCGTATTTTTCAGACCTTTTCATGCTTCTCGTGTTTATTACACCTTTTCATGCTCCGCGTAATTTGCAGACGTTTTTATGCTCCTCTTATTTCTCAGATCTTTTCATGCTCTTCGAATTTTTTACACCTTCTCATGCTCTTCGTATTTTTCACAACTTTTCATGCTCCTCATTTTTTTCAGACCGTTTCATGCTCCTCATATTTTTCTGACAGTTTCATGCTCCACATATTTTTCAGACATTTTCATCCACCTTGTATTTTTCAGACCTTTTCATGCTCCTCATATTTTTCACACCTTTTCATGCTCTTCATATTTTTCACACATTTTCATGCTCCTCGTATTTTTCAGACCTTTTTGGGCTCCTCGTATTTCTCACATCTTTTCTTGCTCCTCATATTTTTCACACCTTTTCATGCTCCTCATATTTTTCACACCTTTTCATGCTCCTCGTATGTTTCAGAACATTTCAAGTTCCTCCTATTTTCCAGACCTTTTCATGCTCCTCATATTTTTCACAACTTTTCAAACTCTTCGTATTTGTCACACCTTTTCATGCTCCTCGTATTTTTCACAGCTTTTCATGCTCTTTGGATTTGTCACACCTTTTCAAGCTCTTCGTATTTTTGACACCGTTTCATGCTCTTCATGTTTTTGACACCTTTTCAGACTCTTCGTATTTTTCAGACCTTTTCTTGCTCTTCATATTTTTCACACCTTTTCATGCTCTTCATATTTTTAGGACCTTTTCATGCTCTTCATATTTTTTACAGCTTTTCATGCTCTTTTTTTTTTTTTCACCTGACCTTTCATGCTCTCGAATATTTCCGACCGTTTCATGCTCCTCATATTTATCACACCTTTTCATGCTCCTTATATTTTTCAAAGCTTTTCATGCTCCTCATATTTTTCACACCTTTTCATGCTCCTTATATTTTTCAAACCTTTTCATGCTCTTCATATTTTTCACACCGTTTCATGCTCCTCATATTTTTCATACCCGTTCATGCTCTTCATATTTTTCACACATTTTCATGCTCCTCATATTTTACACAACTTTTCATGCTCACGTATATTTCACACCATTTCATGCTCCGCAGATTTTTTATACAGTTTCATTCTCCTCATATTTTTCACACCTCTACAGGCTCCTGATATTTTTGACACCTTTTCATGCTCTTCATATATTGAAGTCCTTTTCATGCTCCTCGTATTTTTCAGACTTTTTCATGCTCCTAATATTTTTAACACGTTTTCATGCTCCTCATATTTTTCAGACCTTTTCATGGTCCTCCTATATTTCAGAACTTTTCATGCTCCTCATTTCTTTCAGACCATTTCATGCTCCTCATATTTTTCAGACCTTTTCATGCTCCTCATATTTTTCACACCTTTTCTTGCTCCTCGTATTTTTCAGACCTTTTCATGCTTCTCGTGTTTATTGCACCTTTTCATGTTCCGCGTAATTTTCAGACCTTTTTATGCTCCTCTTATTTCTCAGACCTTTTCATGCTCCTCGAATTTTTCACACCTTTTCATGCTCCTTGTATTTTTCAGACCTTTTCAGGCTCCTCCTATTTTCCAGAACATTTCATGCTCCTCGTATTTTTCAGACCATTTCATGCTCCTCATATTTTCCAGACCTTTTCATGCTCCTCGTATTTTTCAGACCATTTCATGCTCCTCATATTCTCCAGACCTTTTCACGCTCCTCATATTTTTCAGACCGTTTCATGCTCTTCTTATTTTTCAGATCTTTTTATGCTCCTCGTATTTTCCACACCTTTTCATGCTATTCATATTATTCACACCTGTTCATGCTTTTCATATTTTTCAGACCTTTACATGCTATTGATATTTTTCCAAACTTTTCATGCTCTTCCTGTTTTTCACAGTGTTACATGCTCTTCCTATTTTTCACACGTTTTAATGCTGCTTATATTTTTCACACCTTATCATGCTCTTCATATTTTTCACACTGTTTCATGCTCCTAATATTTTTAACACTTTTTCATGCTCCTCATATTTTCAGACCTTTTCATGGTCCTCCTATATTTCAGAACTTTTCATGCTCCTCATTTTTTTCAGACTGTTTCATGCTCCTCATATTTTTCACATCTTTCCATGCTCCTCATATTTTTCACAACTTTTCATGCTCCTCGTATTTTCACACCGTTTCCACTCCTCATATTATTCATCCAGATACATGCTTCTCATATTTTTCATACCTTTACATGCTCCTCATATTTTTGACACCTTTTCATGTTCCTCATATTTTTCAGACCTTTTCATGCTCCTCGTATTTTTCACAACTTTTCATGCTCCCGGTATTTTTCATACCTTTTCGTGCTCCTCTTATTGTCACACCTTTTCGTGCTCTTCATATTTTTCACACCTTTTCATGCTCCTCGTATTTACACGCCTTTTCATGCTCCTCGTATTTATAAGGCTTTGTCATGCTCCTTATATTTTTCATACCATTTCCTGCTCCTCGTATTTTTCACACCTCTTCATGCTCCTCGTATTTTTCACACCTTTTCATTTTCCTCGTATTTTTCACAACTTTTCATGGTCTTCATATTTTTCACACCTTTTCAGGCTCTTCATATTTTTTCAGACCTTTTCAAGCTCCTCATATTTTTCAGACGTTTTCATGCTCCTCGTATTTCTCAGACCTTTTCATGCTCCTCGAATTTTTCACACATTTTGATGCTCCTTCTATTTTTCAGACCTTTTCAGGCTCCTCGTATTTTCCAGAACATTTCATGCTTCTCGTATTTTTCAGACCATTTCATGCTCCTCATATTTTCCAGACCTTTTCATGATCCTCGTATTTTTCATTTTCATCCACCTTGTATTTTTCAGACCTTTCCATGCTCCTCATATTTTTCACACCTTTTCATGCTCCTCGTATTTTTCACACATTTTCATGCTCCTCGTATTTTTCAGACCTTTTTGGGCTCCTCATATTTTTCACATCTTTTCGTGCTCCTCATATTTTTCACACCTTTTCATGCTCCTCGTATTTTTCACACCTTTTCATACTCCTCAAATTCTTCACACCTTTTCATGCTCCTCGTATTTTTCACAACTTTTCATGCTCCTCATATTTTTCACAACTTTTCGTGCTCCTCTTATTGTCACACCTTTTCATGCTCTTCATATTTTTCACACCTTTTCATGCTCCTCGTATTTTTCACGTCGTTTCATGCACCTCGTATTTATCAGGCCTTTTCCTGCTCCTTATATTTTTCATACCATTTCCTGCTCCTCGTATTTTTCACAACTTTTCATGGTCTTCATATTTTTCACACCTTTTCAGGCTCTTCATGTTTTTTGGACCTTTTCAAGCTCCTCATATTTTTCAGACGTTTTCATGCTCCTCGTATTTCTCAGACCTTTTCATGCTCCTCGTTTTTTTCACAATTTTCAAACTCTTCGTATTTGTCACACCTTTTCATGCTCCTCGTATTTTTCACAGCTTTTCATGCTCTTCGGATTTGTCACACCTTTTCAAGCTCTTCGTATTTTTCACACCGTTTCATGCTCTTCGTGTTTTTCACACCTTTTCAGACTCTTCGTATTTTTCACACCATTTCTTGCTCTTCATATTTTTCACACCTTTTCATGCTCTTCATATTTTTCAGACCTTTTCATGCTCTTCATATTTTTCACAGCTTTTCATGCTCTTTTTTTTCACACCTTTCATGCTCTCGAATATTTCCGACTGTTTCATGCTCCTCATATTTTTCAAACCTTTTCATGCTCCTCATATTTTTCACACCTTTTCATGCTACTTATATTTTTCAAACCTTTTCATGCTCTTCATATTTTTCACACCGTTTCATGCTCCTCATATTTTTCATACCCGTTCATGCTCTTCATATTTTTCACACTTTTTCATGCTCTTCATATTTTACACACCTTTTCATGCTCACGTATATTTCACACCATTTCATGCTCCGCAGATTTTTCATACAGTTTCATTCTCCTCATATTTTTCACACCTCTACACGCTCCTGATATTTTTGACACCTTTTCATGCTCTTCATATATTGAAGTCCTTTTCATGCTGCTCCTATTTTTCAGACCTTTTCATGCTCCTGGTATTTTTCAGACCTTTTCATGCTCTTTGTATTATTTCACACCTTTTCATGATCCTCGTATTTTTCACACCTTCTCAAGCTCTTTGTATTTTTCACAACTTTTCATGCTCCTCATTTTTTTCAGACCATTTCATGCTCCTCATATTTTTCAGACAGTTTCATGCTCCTCATATTTTTCAGACCGTTTCATGCTCCTCGTTTTTTTCAGATCTTTTCATGCTCCTGGTATTTTCCACAACTTTTCATGCTATTCATATTATTCACACCTTTTGATATTTTTCAGACCTTTTCATGCTATTGATATTTTTCCAAACTTTTCATGCTCTTCGTGTTTTTCACAGTGTTTCATGCTCTTCCTATTTTTCACACGTTTTAATGCTGCTCATATTTTTCACACCTTATCATGCTCTTCATATTTTTCACACCGTTTCATGCTCCTAATATTTTTAATACCTTTTCGTGGTCCTCATATTTTTCAGACCTTTTCATGGTCCTCCTATATTTCAGAACTTTTCATGCTCCTCATTGTTTTCAGACCGTTTCATGCTCCTCATATTTTTCACACCTTTTCATGCTCCTCATATTTTTGACACCTTTTCATGCTCCTCATATTTTCAGACCATTTCATTCTCTTCATATTTTCACACCGTTTCATACTCCTCATATTTTTGACACCTATACATGCTCCTCATATTTTTGACACCTTTTCATGCTCCTCGTATTTTTCAGTCCGTTTCATGCTCCTCTAATTTTTCACACCTTTTCATGCTCCTCGAATTCTTCACACCTTTTCATGCTCCTCGTATTTTCACACCGTTTCATACTCCTCATATTTTTGACAAGTTTTCATGCTCCTAATATTTTTCTGACTTTTTCAGGCTCCTCGTATTTTTCAGACCTTTTCATTCTCTTCATATTTTTCACACCTTTTCATGCTGTTCGTATTTTTCACACCTTTTCATGCTCCTCATATTTTTCACAACTTTTCATGCTCCTCGTATATTTCACATCTTTTCAAACTCTTCGTATTTGTCACACCTTTTCATGCTCCTCGTATTTTTCACAGATTTTCATGCTCTTCGGATTTGTCACACCTTTTCAAGCTCTTCATATTTTTCACAGCTTTTCATGCTCTTTTTTTTTCACACCTTTCATGCTCTCGAATATTTCCGACCGTTTCATGTTCCTCATATTTTTCACACCTTTTCATGCTCCTTATATTTTTCAAACCTTTTCATGCTCCTCATATTTTTCACACCTTTTCATGCTCCTTATATTTTTCAATCCTTTTCATGCTCTTCATATTTTCCACACCGTTTCATGCTCCTCATATTTTTCATACCCGTTCATGCTCTTCATATTATTCACACATTTTCATGCTCCTCATATTTTACACACCTTTTCATGCTCACGTATATTTCATACCATTTCATGCTCCGCAGATTTTTCATACAATTTCATTCTCCTCATATTTTTCACACCTCTACACGCTCCTGATATTTTTGACACGTTTTCATGTTCTTCATATATTGAAGTCCTTTTCATGCTGCTCCTATTTTTCAGACCTTTTAATGCTCCTCGTACTTTTCAGACCATTTCATGCTCCTCGTATTTTTCAGACCTTTTCATGCTCTTCGTATTTTTCACACCTTTTCATGACCTCGTATTTTTCACACCTTCTCATGCTCTTCGTATTTTTCACAACTTTTCATGCTCCTCATTTTTTTCAGACCTTTCATGCTCTCGTATTTTTCAGATCTTTCCATGTTATTGATATTTTTCCAAACTTTTCATGCTCTTCGTGTTTTTCACAGTGTTTCATGCTCTTCCTATTTTTCACACATTTTAATGCTGCTCATATTTTTCACACCTTATCATGCTCTTCATATTTTTCACACCGCTTCATGCTCCTAATATTTTTAACACCTTTCCATGCTCCTCATATTTTTCAGACCTTTTCATGGTCCTCCTATATTTCAGAACTTTTCATGCTCCTCATTTTTTTCACACCGTTTCATGCTCCTCATATTTTTCACACCTTTTCATGCTCCTCATATTTTTCACACCTTTTCATGCTCCTCATATTTTTCTGACCGTTTCATGCTCCTCGTATTTTTCAGTCCGTTTCATGCTCCTCTAATTTTTAACACCTTTTCATGCTCTTCATATATTTCAGACCTTTTCGTGCTCTTCATATTTTTCAGACCTTTTCATGCTCCTCGTATTTTTCACACCTTTTCATGCTCTTCATATTTTCACACCTTTTCTACCTCCTCAAATTATTCAAATTTTTCATGTTCTTCATATTTTTCACACCTTTTCTAGCTTCTCATATTTTTCAGATCTATTCAGGCTCCTCCTTTTTTTCAGGCCTTTTCATGCTCCTCGTATTTTTCAGATCTTTTTATGCTCCTCGTATTTTTAACACCTTTTCATGCTCCTCCTATTTTTCAGACCTTATCATGCTCCTCGTACTTTTCACACATTTTGATGCTCCTCGTATTTTTCACACCTTTTCGTGCTCCTCCTATTTTTGACACCTTTTCATTCTCCTCGTATTTTTCAGAATTTTTGTGCTCTTCATATTTTTAACACCCTTTCATGCTCCTCGTATATTTCAGACCTTTTCATGCTCCTCGTATTTTTCACACGTTTTCGTGCTCCTCCTGTTATTCACACCTTTTCTTCCTCCTTGTAATTTTCACACCTTTTCATGCTCCTTGTATTTTTCACAACTTTTCATGCTCCTCGTATATTCCACAGCTCTTCGTGCTCCTCGTAAATTTCAAACATTTTCGTGCTCTTCATATTATTCACAGCTTTTCGTGCTCTTCATGTTTCTCAGGCCTTTTCATGCTCTTCGTATTTTTCACACCTTTTCATGCTCCTCGTTTTTTTCACACCTTTTCATACTCCACGAATTCTTCACACCTTTTCATGCTCCTCGTATTTTTCACAACTTTTCATGCTCCTCGTATTTTTCACACCTTTCTTTTCATGCTCCTTGTATTTTTCACGCCTTTTCATGCTCCTCATATTTATCAGGCCTTTTCATTCTCCTCGTATTTTTCACACCTTTTCAAGCTCCTCGTAATTTTCACACCTGTGCCTGATCCTCGTTTTTTTCACACTATTCATGCTGCTCGTATTTTTCACACCATTTCATGATCCGCGTTTTTTTCACAACGTTTCATTCTCCTCCTATTTTGCACAAATTTTCATGCTCCTTGTATTTTTCACACCTTTTCGTGCTCCTCGTATTTCTCAGACCTTTACATGCTCCTCGTATTTCTCAGAACTTTTCATGCTCCTCGTATTTTTCACACCTTTGCATGCTCCTCGTATTCTTCACACCTTTTCATGCTCCTCGTATTTTTCATGCCTTTTCATCCTCCTCGTATTTTTCACACCTCTTCATGCTCCTCGTATTTTTCACACCTTCTCATGCTCCTCGTATTTTTCACGCCTCTTCATGCTCCTCGTATTTTTCACACCTTTTCATGCTCCTCGTATTTTTCACAAATTTTCATGTTCCTCGTATTTTTCACAACTTTTCATGGTCTTCATATTTTTCACACATTTTCAGGCTCTTCATACTTTTCAGACCTTTTCTAGCTCCTCATATTTTTCAGACCTTTTCATGCTCCTCGTATTTTTCAGACCTTTTCATGCTTCTCGTGTTTATTACACCTTTTCATGCTCCGCGTAATTTGCAGACGTTTTTATGCTCCTCTTATTTCTCAGATCTTTTCATGCTCTTCGAATTTTTCACACCTTTTCATGCTCTTGTATTTTTCAGACCTTTTCAGGCTCCTCGAATTTTCCAGAGCATTTCATGCTTCTCACATTTTTCAGACAGTTTCATGCTCCTCATATTTTTCAAACCGTTTCATGCTCCTCGTATTTTTCAGATCTTTTCATGCTCCTCGTATTTTCCACACCTTTTCATGCTGTTCATATTATTCACACCTTTTCATGCTTTTCATATTTTTCAGACCTTTTCATGCTATTGATATTTTTCCAAACTTTTCATGCTCTTCTTTTTTTTTACAGTGTTTCATGCTCTTCCTCTTTTTAACACGTTTTAATGTTGGTCAAATTTTCCACAACTTATCATGCTCCTAATATTTTTCACACCTTTTCATGCTCTTGTATTTTTCAGACCTTTTCAGGCTCCTTGAATTTTCCAGAGCATTTCATGCTTCTCACATTTTTCAGACAGTTTCATGCTCCTCATATTTTTCAAACCGTTTCATGCTCCTCGTATTTTTCAGATCTTTTCATGCTCCTCGTATTTTCCACACCTTTTCATGCTGTTCATATTATTCACACCTTTTCATGCTTTTCATATTTTTCAGACCTTTTCATGCTATTGATATTTTTCCAAACTTTTCATGCTCTTCGTGTTTTTCACAGTGTTTCATGCTCTTCCTCTTTTTCACACGTTTTAATGTTGGTCAAATTTTCCACAACTTATCATGCTCCTAATATTTTTCACACCTTTTCATGCTCTTGTATTTTTCAGACCTTTTCAGGCTCCTCGAATTTTCCAGAGCATTTCATGCTTCTCACATTTTTCAGACAGTTTCATGCTCCTCATATTTTTCAAATTTTTATGCTTCTCGTATTTTTCAGGTCTTTTCATGCTCCTCGTATTTTCCACACCTTTTCATGCTGTTCATATTATTCACACCTTTTCATGCTTTTCATATTTTTCAGACCTTTTCATGCTATTGATATTTTTCCAAACTTCATGCTCTTCGTGTTTTTCACAGTGTTTCATGCTCTTCCTCTTTTTCACACGTTTTAATGTTGGTCAAATTTTCCACAACTTATCATGCTCCTAATATTTTTCACACCTTTTCATGCTCTTGTATTTTTCAGACCTTTTCAGGCTCCCCTCGAATTTTCCAGGCATTTCATGCTCTCACATTTTTCAGACAGTTTCATGCTCCTCATATTTTTCAAACCATTTCATGCTCCTCGTATTTTTCAGATCTTTTCATGCTCCTCGTATTTTCCACACCTTTTCATGCTGTTCATATTATTCACACCTTTTCATGCTTTTCATATTTTTCAGACCTTTTCATGCTATTGATATTTTTCCAAACTTTTCATGCTCTTCGTGTTTTTCACAGTGTTTCATGCTCTTCCTCTTTTTCACACGTTTTAATGTTGGTCAAATTTTCCACAACTTATCATGCTCCTAATATTTTTCACACCTTTTCATGCTCCTCATATTTTACACATATTTTTATGCTCCTCGTATTTTCACACCGTTTCATACTTCTCATATTTTTTATCCAGAAACATGCTTCTCATATTTTAAATACCTTCACATGCTCCTCATATTTTTGACACCTTTTCATGCTCCTCATATTTTTCAGACCGTTTCATGCTCTTCATATTTTCACATCGTTTCAAACTCCTCATACTTTTGACACCTATTCATGCTCCTCATATATTTCAGACCTTTTCATGCTCCTCGTATTTTTCAGACCTTTTCATGCTTCTCGTGTTTATTACACCTTTTCATGCTCCGCCTAATTTGCAGACCTTTTTATGCTCCTCTTATTTCTCAGAACTTTTCATGCTCCTCGAATTTTTCACACCTTTTCATGCTCCTTGTATTTTTCAGACCTTTACATGCTGCTCATATTTTTCACACCTTTTCATGCTCCTCGTATTTTTCACACATTTTCATTCTCCTCGTATTTTTCACCCCTTTTCATGCTATTCGTATTTTTCACAACTTTTCAAACTCTTCGTATTTGTCACACCTTTTCATGCTCCTCGTATTTTTCACAGCTTTTCATGCTCTTCGGATTTGTCACACCTTTTCAAGCTCTTCGTATTTTTCACACCGTTTCATGCTCTTCGTGTTTTTCACACCTTTTCAGACTATTCGTATTTTTCACACCTTTTCTTGCTCTTCATATTTTTCACACCTTTTCATGCTCTTCATATTTTTCAGACCTTTTCATGCTCTTCATATTTTTCACAGCTTTTCATGCTCTTTTTTTTTTCACACCTTTCATGCTCTCGAATATTTCTGACCGTTTCATGCTCCTCATATTTTTCACACCTTTTCATGCTCCTTATATTTTTCAAACCTTTTCATGCTCCTCATATTTTTCACACCTTTTCATGCTCCTTATATTTTTCAAACGTTTTCATGCTCCTCGTATTTTTCACACCGTTTCATGCTCCTCATATTTTTCATACCCGTTCATGCTCTTCATATTTTTCACACATTTTCATACTCCTCATATTTTACACACCTTTTCTTGCTCACGTATATTTCACACCATTTCATGCTCCGCAGACTTTTCATACAGTTTCATTCTCCTCATATTTTTCACAACTCTACACGCTCCTGATATTTTTGACACCTTTTCATCCTCTTCATATATTGAAGTCCTTTTCATGCTGCTCCTATTTTTCAGACCTTTTAATGCTCCTCATACTTTTTAGACCATTTCAGGCTCCTCGTATTTTTCAGGCCTTTTCATGCTCCTGGTATTTTCAGATCTTTTCATGCTCCTCGTATTTTTCAGACCTTTTCATGCTCTTCGCATTTTTCACAACTTTTCATGATCATCGTATTTTTCAACCTTCTCATGCTCTTCGTATTTTTCACAACTTTTCATGCTCCTCATTTTTTTCAGACCGTTTCATGCTCCTCATATTTTTCAGACAGTTTCATGCTCCTCATATTTTTCAGACCGTTTCATGCTCCTCGTATTTTTCAGATCTTTTCATGCTCCTCGAATTTTCCACACCTTTTCATGCTATTCATATTATTCACACCTTTTCATGCTTTTCATATTTTTCAGACCTTTCCATGCTATTGATATTTTTCGAAACTTTTCATGCTCTTCGTGTTTTTCACAGTGTTTCATGCTCTTCCTATTTTTCACACGTTTTAATGCTGGTCCTATTTTCCACACCTTATCATGCTCTTCATATTTTTCACACCGTTTCATGCTCCTAATATTTTTAATACCTTTTCATGCTCCTCATATTTTTCAGACCTTTTCATAGTCCTCCTATATTTCAGAACTTTTCATGCTCCTCATTTTTTTCAGACCGTTTCATGCTCCTCATATTTTTCACACCTTTTCATGCTCCTCATATTTTTCACACCTTTTCATGCTCCTCGTATTTTCACACCGTTTCATACTCCTCATATTTTTCATCTACTTACATGCTTCTCATATTTTTCATACATTTACATGCCTCTCATATTTTTGACACCTTTTCATGCTCCTCATATTTTTCAGACCGTTTCATGCTCTTCATATTTTCACACCGTTTCATAATCCTCATATTTTTGACACCTATTCATGCTCCTCATATTTTTCTGACCGTTTCATGCTCCACGTATTTTTCAGTCCGTTTCATGCTTCTCTAATTTTTCACACCTTTTCATGCTCCTCATATTTTTGACAACTTTTCATGCTCCTAATGTTTTTCTGACCTTTTCAGGCTCCTCGTATTTTTCAAACCTTTTCATTCTCTTCATATTTTTCACACCTTTTCATGCGCTTCGTATTTTTCACAACTTTTCATGCTCTTCATAATTTTCACAGCTTTTCATGCTCTTCGTATTTTTCACACCTTTTCATGCTCCTCATATTTTTCATACCTTTTCCTGCTTCTCATATTTTTCACACCTTTTCATGCTCTTCGTATTTTTCAGACCTTTTCGTGCTCTTCATATTTTTCAGACCTTTTGATGCTCCTCGTATTTTTCACAGCTTTTCGTGCTCTTCATATTTTCACACCTTTTCTATCTCCTCAAATTTTTCATGTTCTTCATATTTTTCACACCTTTTCTAGCTCCTCATATTTTTCAGATCTCTTCATGCTCCTCCTATTTTTCAGGCCTTTTCATGCTCCTCGTATTTTTCAGATCTTTTCATGCTCCTTGTATTTTTCACACCTTTTCATGCTCCTCGTATTTTTCAGACCTTTTCATGCTCCTCATATTTTTCACACCTTTTTGTGCTCCTCGTATTTTTCACATATTTTCATGCTCCTCGTATTTTTCACACCTTTTCGTGCTCCTCATATTTTTCACAACTTTTCATGATCCTCATATTTTTCACACCTTTTCGTGCTGCTCCTATTTTTCACACCTTTTCATTCTCCTCGTACTTTTCAGAATTTTTCATGCTCTTCATATTTTTCACACCTTTTCATGCTCTTCATATTATTCAAAACTTTTGTGCTCCTCATATTTTTCACACCCTTTCATGATCCTCATATTTTTCACACCTTTTCGTGCTCCTCCTATTTTTCACACCTTTTCATTCTCCTCGTACTTTTCAGAATTTTTCATGCTCTTCATATTTTTCACATCTTTTCATGCTCTTCATATTATTCAAAACTTTTGTGCTCCTCATATTTTTCACACCCTTTCATGCACCTCCTATATTTCAGACCTTTTCGTGCTCCTCGTATTTTTCACAACTTTTCGTGCTCCTCGTATTTTGACACCTTTTCATGTACCTCGTAATTTTCACACGTTTTCGTGCTCCTCCTATTATTCACACCTTTTCTTCCTCCTTGTAATTTTCACAACTTTTCATGCTTCTCGTATTTTTAACAACTTTTCATGCTCCTCATATATTCCACAGCTCTTCGTGCTCCTGGTAAATTTCAGAACTTTTCGTGCTCTTCATATTATTCACACCTTTTCGTGCTCTTCATGTTTCTCATAGCTTTTCATGCTCTTCATATTTTTCACACCTTTTCATGCTCCTCATCTTTTTCACACCTTTTCATGCTCCTCGTCTTTTTCACACCTTTTCATGCTCCTCAAATTCTTCACACCTTTTCATGATCCTCGTTTTTTTCACAACTTTTCATGCTCCTCGTATTTTTCATACCATTTCATGATCTGCGTTTTTTTCAGAATTTTCATGCTCCTCCTATTTTGTGCGACTTTTCATGCTCCTTGTATTTTTCACACCTTTTCGTGCTCCTCGTATTTTCACACCTTTTCGTGCCCCTTCTATTTTTCACACCTTTTCGTCCTCTGCGTATTTTTCAGACCTTTTCGTGCTCTTCATATTATTCACACCAATTCATGCCCTTCATAATTTTCACACCTTTTTGTGCTCTTCGTATTTTTCAGACCTTTTCATGCTCCTCGTATTTCTCAGACCTTTTCATGCTCCTCGTATTTCTCAGAACTTTTCATGCTCCTCGTATTTTTCATGCCTTTTCAACCTCCTCGTATTTTTCACACCTTTTCATGCTCCTCGTATTTTTCACACCTCTTCATGCTCCTCGTATTTTTCACACCTTTTTGTGCTCCTCGTATTTTTCACATCTTTTCGTGCTCCTGATATTTTTCACAACTTTTCATGATCCTCGTATTTTTCACACCTTTTCGTGCTCCTCCTATTTTTCACACTTTTCGTGCTCCTCGTATTTTTCAGACCTTTTCGTGCTCCTCATATTTTTCAACACCTTTTCATGCTCATCGTGTTCTTCACAGCTTTTCATGCTCCTCGTATTTTTCACACCTTTGCATGCTCCTCGTATTTTTCACACGTTTTCGTGCTCCTCCTATTTTTCACACCTTTACTTCCTCCTTGTAATTTTCACACCTTTTCATGCTCCTCGTATTTTTCACAACTTTTCATGCTCCTCGTATATTCCACAGCTTTCCGTGCTCCTCGTAAATTTCTAACCTTTTCTTGCTCTTCATATTATTCACACATTTTCGTGCTCTTCATGTTTCTCAGACCTTTTCATGCTCTTCATATTTTGCACACCTTTTCATGCTCCTCGTATTTTTCACAACTTTTCATGCTCCTCGTATTTTTAACACCTTTTCGTGCTTCTCTTATTGTCACACCTTTTCGTGCTCTTCATATTTTTCACACCTTTTCATGTTCCTCGTATTTTCACTCCTTTTCATGCTCCTCGTATTTAACAGGCCATTTCATGCTCCTCATATTTTTCATACCATTTCATGCTCCTCGTATTTTTCACACCTTTTCATGCTCCTCGTATTTTTCACACCTCTTCATGCTCCTCGTATTTTTCACACCTTTTCATGTTCCTCGTATTTTTCACAACTTCTCATGGTGTTCATATTTTTTCACACCTTTTCAGGCTCTTCATATTTTTCAGACCTTTTCTAGCCCCTCATATTTTTCAGACCTTTTCATGCTTCTCGTGTTTATTACACCTTTTTATGCTGTGCGTAATTTTCATACCTTTTTATGCTCCTCTTATATCTCAGACCATTTCATGCTCCTCGTATTTTTCACACCTTTTCATGCTCCTCGTGATTTTCACACCTTTTCATGTTCCTCCCATTTTTCACAACTTTTCAGGGTCTTCATATTTTTCACACCTTTTCAGGCTCTTCATACTTTTCAGACCTTTTCTAGCTCCTCATATTTTTCAGACCTTTTCATGCTCCTCGTATTTTTCAGACCTTTTCATGCTTCTTGTGTTTATTACACCTTTTCATGCTCCGCGTAATTTGCAGACCTTTTTATGCTCCTCTTATTTCTCAAAACTTTTCATGCTCCTCGAATTTTTCACACTTTTTCATGCTCCTTGTATTTTTCAGACCTTTTCAGGCTCCTCGAATTTTCCAGAACATTTCTTGCTTCTCACATTTTTCAGACAGTTTCATGCTCCTCATATTTTTCAGACCGTTTCATGCTCCTCTAATTTTTCACACCTTTTCATGCTCCTCATATTTTTGACAACTTTTCATGCTCCTAATATTTTTCTGTCCTTTTCAGGCTCCTCGTATTTTTCAGACCTTTTCATTCTCTTCATATTTTTCACACCTTTTCATGCTCTTCGTTTTTTTCACACCTTTTCTTGCTCTTCATAATTTTCACACTTTTTCATGCTCTTCATAATTTTCACAGCTTTTCATGCTCTTCATATTTTTCACAACTTTTCATGCTCCTCATATTTTTCACACCTTTTCGTGCTTCTCATATTTATCACACTTTTCCGTGCTCTTCGTATTTTTCAGACCTTTTCGTGCTCTTCATATTTTTCAGACCTTTTCATGCTCCTCGTATTTTTCACACCTTTTCATTCTCTTCATATTTTCACACCTTTTCTATCTCGTCAAATTTTTCATGTTCTTCATATTTTTCACACCTTTTCTAGCTCCTCATATTTTTCAGATCTATTCATGCTCCTCCTACTTTTCAGGCCTTTTCTTGCTCCTCGTATTTTTCAGACCTATTCATGCTCCTGGTATTTTTTACACCTTTTCTTTCTCCTCGTATTTTCCACACCTTTTCATGCTGTTCATATTATTCACACCTTTTCATGCTTTTCATATTTTTCAGACCTTTTCATGCTGTTGATATTTTTCCAAACTTTTCATGCTCTTTGTGTTTTTCACAGTGTTTCATGCTCTTCCTATTTTTCACACGTTTTAGTGCTGCTCATATTTTTCACACCTTATCATGCTCTTCATATTTTTCACACCGTTTCATGCTCCTAATATTTTTAACACCTTTTCATGCTCCTCATATTTTTCAGACCTTTTCATGGTCCTCCTATATTTCAGAACTTTTCATGCTCCTCATTTTTTTCAGACCGTTTCATGCTCCTCATATTTTTCACACCTTTTCATGCTCCTCATATTTTACACATAATTTTATGCTTCTCGTATTTTGACACCATTTCATACTCCTCATATTTTTCATCCAGATACATGCTTCTGATATTTTTCATACCTTTACATACTCCTCATATTTTTGACACCTTTTCATGCTCCTCATATTTTTCAGGCCGTTTCATGCTCTTCATATTTTGACACCGTTTCATACTCCTCATATTTTTGACACGTATTCATGCTCCTCATATTTTTCTGACCGTTTCATGCTCCTCGTATTTTTTCAGTCCGTTTCATGCTCCTCTAATTTTTCACACCTTTTAATGCTCCTCATATTTTTGACAACTTTTCATGCTCCTAATATTTTTCTGACCTTTTCAGGCTCCTCGTATTTTTCAGACCTTTTCATGCTCCTCATATTTTTCACACCTTTTCATGCTCTTCGTATTTTCACACATTTTCATTCTCCTCGTATTTTTCACCCCTTTTCATGCAATTCGTATTTTTCACTCCTTTTCATGGTCTTTGTATTTTTCACACCTTTTCATGCTCCTCATATTTTTCACATCTTTTCAAGCTCCTCGTATTTTTTAGAACATTTCAGGTTCCTCGTATTTTCCAGACCTTTTCATGCTCCTCGTATTTTTCACAACGTTTCAAACTCTTCGTATTTGTCATACCTTTTCATGCTCCTCGTATTTTTCACAGCTTTTCATGCTCTTCGGATTTGTCACACCTTTTCAAGCTCTTCGTATTTTTCACACCATTTCATGCTCTTCGTGTTTTTCACACCTTTTCAGACTCTTCGTATTTTTCACACCTTTTCTTGCTCTTCATATTTTTCACACCTTTTCATGCTCTTCATATTTTTCAGACCTTTTCATGCTCTTCATATTTTTCACAGCTTTTCATGCTCCTTAAATTTTTCAAACCTTTTCATGCTCCTCATATTTTTCACACCTTTTCATGCTCCTTAAATTTTTCAAACCTTTTCATGCTCCTCATATTTTTCACACCTTTTCATGCTCCTTATATTTTTCAAACCTTTTCATGCTCTTCATATTTTTCACACCGTTTCATGCTCCTCATATTTTTCATACCCGTTCATGCTCTTCATATTTTTCACACATTTTCATGCTCTTCATATTTTACACACCTTTTCATGCTCACGTATATTTTACACCATTTCATGCTCCGCAGATTTTTCATACAGTTTCATTCTCCTCATATTTTTCACACCTCTACACGCTCCTGATATTTTTGACACCTTTTCATGCTCTTCATATATTGAAGTACTTTTCATGCTGCTCCTATTTTTCAGACCTTTTAATGCTCCTCATACTTTTCAGACCATTTCAGGCTCCTCGTATTTTTCAGACCTTTTCATGCTCCTGGTATTTTTCAGACCTTTTCATGCTCCTCGTATTTTTCAGACCTTTTCATGCTCTTCGCATTTTTCACACCTTTTCATGTTCCTCGTATTTTTCACAACTTTTCATGGTCTTCATATTTTTCACACATTTTCAGGCTCTTCATACTTTTCAGACCTTTTCTAGCTCCTCATATTTTTCAGACCTTTTCATGCTCCTCGTATTTTTCAGACCTTTTCATGCTTCTCGTGTTTATTACACCTTTTCATGCTCCGCGTAATTTGCATACCTTTTTGTGCTCCTCTTATTTCTCAGACCTTTTCATGCTCTTCGAATTTTTCACACCTTTTCATGCTCCTTGTATTTTTCAGACCTTTTCAGGCTCCTCGAATTTTCCAGAGCATTTCATGCTTCTCACATTTTTCAGACAGTTTCATGCTCCTCATATTTTTCAAAGCATTTCATGCTCCTCGTATTTTTCAGATCTTTTCATGCTCCTCGTATTTTCCACACCTTTTCATTCTGTTCATATTATTCACACCTTTTCATGCTTTTCATATTTTTCAGACCTTTTCATGCTATTGATATTTTTCCAAACTTTTCATGCTCTTCGTGTTTTTCACAGTGTTTCATGCTCTTCCTCTTTTTCACACGTTTTAATGCTGGTCATATTTTCCACAACTTATCATGCTCCTAATATTTTTCACACCTTTTCATGCTCCTCATATTTTACACATATTTTTATGCTCCTCGTATTTTCACACCGTTTCATACTTCTCATATTTTTTATCCAGATACATGCTTTTCATATTTTAAATACCTTTACATGCTCCTCATATTTTTGTCACCTTTTCATGCTCCTCATATTTTTCAGACCGTTTCATGCTCTTCATATTTTCACACCGTTTCATACTCCTCATATTTTTGACACCTATTCATGCTTCTCATATTTTTCTGACCGTTTCATGCTCCTCGTATTTTTGACAACTTTTCATGTTCCTAATATTTTTCTGACCTTTTCAGGCTCCTCGTATTTTTCAGACCTTTTCATTCTCTTCTTATTTTTCACACCTTTTCATGCTCTTCGTATTTGTCACACCTTTTCATGCTCCTCATATTTTTCACACCTTTTCATGCTCCTCGTATTTTTCATACATTTTCATGCTCCTCATATTTTTCACACCTTTTCGTATTCCTCTTATTGTCACACCTTTTCGGGCTCTTCATATTTTTCACATCTTTTCATGCTCCTCATATATTTCACACCTTTTCATGCTCCTCGTATTTATCAGGCCTTTTCAGGCTCCTCGTATTTTTCAGACCTTTTCATTCTCGTCCTATTTTTCACACCTTTTCATGCTCTTCGTATTTTTCACACCCTTTCATGCTCTTCATAATTTTCACACTTTTTCATGCTCTTAATAATTTTCACAGCTTTTCATGCTCTTCATATTTTTCACACATTTTCATGCTCCTCATATTTTTCAACACCTTTTCATGCTCCTCGTATTTTTCACACCTTTTCGTGCTCCTCTTATTGTCACACCTTTTCGTTCTCTTCATATTTTTCACAACTTATCATGCTCCTCGTATTTTTCACACCTTTTCATGCTCCTCGTATTTATAAGGCGTTTTCATGCTCCTTATATTTTTCATACCATTTCATTCTCCTCGTATTTTTCACACCTTTCATGCTCGTCGTATTTTTCACACCTCTTCATGCTCCTAGTATTTTTCACACCTTTTATGTCCTCGTATTTTTCACAACTTTTCATGGTCTTCATATTTTTCACACCTTTTCATGCTCCTCGTATTTATAAGGCCTTTTCATGCTCCTTGTATTTTTCACACATTTGCATGCTCCTCGTATTTTTCAGACCTTTTTGGGCTCCTCGTATTTTTCACATCTTTTCATGATCCTCATATTTTTCACAACTTTTCATGATCCTCGTATTTTTCACAACTTTTTGTGCTTCTCATATTTTCAACACCTTTTCATGCTCTTCGTGTACTTCACAGCTTTTCATGCTCTTCATATTTTTCACACGTTTTCATGCTCCTCGTATTTTTCACACCTTTTTATGCTCCTCGAATTCTTCACACCTTTTCATGCTCCTCGTATTTTTCACAACTTTTCATGCTCCTCATATTTTTCACAACTTTTCGTTCTCCTCTTATTGTCACACCTTTTCATGCTCTTCATATTTTACCCACCTTTTCATGCTCCTCGTATTTTTCACAACTTTTCATGCTCCTCATATTTTTCATACCGTTTCATGCTCCTCGTATTTTTCACACCTTTTCATGCTCCTCGTATTTTTCACACCTCTTCATGCTCCTCGTATTTTTCACACCTTTTCATGTTCCTCGTTTTTTTCACAACTTTTCATGGTCTTCATATTTTTCACACCTTTTCAGGCTCTTCATATTTTTAGACCTTGTCTAGCTCCTCATATTTTTCAGACCTTTTCATCCTCCTCGTATTTTTCAGACCTTTTCATCCTTCTCGTGTTTATTACACCTTTTCATGCTCCGCCTAATTTGCAGACCTTTTTATGCTCCTGTTATTTCTCAGAACTTTTCATGCTCCTCGAATTTTTCACACATTTTCATGCTCCTTGTATTTTTCAGACCTTTACATGCTGCTCATATTTTTCACACCTTTTCATGCTCCTCGTATTTTTCACACATTTTCATTCTCCTCGTATTTTTCACCCCTTTTCATGCTATTCGTATTTTTCACAACTTTTCAAACTCTTCGTATTTGTCACACCTTTTCATGCTCCTCGTATTTTTCACAGCTTTTCATGCTCTTCGGATTTGTCACACCTATTCAAGCTCTTCGTATTTTTCACACCGTTTCATGCTCTTCGTGTTTTTCACACCTTTTCAGACTATTCGTATTTTTCACACCTTTTCTTGCTCTTCATATTTTTCATACCTTTTCATGCTCTTCATATTTTTCAGACCTTTTCATGCTCTTCATATTTTTCACAGCTTTTCATGCTCTTTTTTTTTTCACACCTTCATGCTCTCGAATATTTCTGACCGTTTCATGCTCCTCATATTTTTCACACCTTTTCATGCTCCTTATATTTTTCACTCCTTTTCATGCTTCTCATATTTTTCACACCTTTTCATGCTCCTTATATTTTTCAAACCTTTTCATGCTCCTCGTATTTTTCACACCGTTTCATGCTCCTCATATTTTTCATACCCGTTCATGCTCTTCATATTTTTCACACATTTTCATACTCCTCATATTTTACACACCTTTTCTTGCTCACGTATATTTCACACCATTTCATGCTCCGCAGACTTTTCATACAGTTTCATTCTCCTCATATTTTTCACAACTCTACACGCTCCTGATATTTTTGACACCTTTTCATCCTCTTCATATATTGAGTCCCTTTTCATCTGCTGCTCCTTTTTTCAAGAACCTTTTAAAATCTCCTCATACTTTTAGACCATTTCCAAGGCTCCTCGTATTTTTTCAGGAGCACTTTTCATGCTCCTGTATTTTCAGACCTTTCATGCCCTCGTAATTTTTTTCAGACCTTTTCATGCTCTTCCATTTTTGTCAAGACACACCTTTCATGACATCGTATTTTCTCAAACCTTTCATGCTCTTCGTATTTTTCACCACTTTTCATTGCTCCCCTCATTTTTTTCAGACCGTTTTCATGCTCCTCGTATTTTTCAGATCTTTTCATGCCCTCGAATTTTTTCACACCTTTTCATGCTGTTCATATTATTCACTCCTTTTCATGCTTTTCATATTTTTCAGACCTTTCCATGCTATTGATATTTTTCCAAACTTTTCATGCTCTTCGTGTTTTTCACAGTGTTTCATGCTCTTCCTATTTTTCACACGTTTTAATGCTGGTCATATTTTCCACACCTTATCATGCTCTTCATATTTTTCACACCGTTTCATGCTCCTAATATTTTTAATACCTTTTCATGCTCCTCATATTTTTCAGACCTTTTCATAGTCCTCCTATATTTCAGAACTTTTCATGCTCCTCATTTTTTTCAGACCGTTTCATGCTCCTCATATTTTTCACACCTTTTCATGCTCCTCATATTTTTCACACCTTTTCATGCTCCTCGTATTTTCACACCGTTTCATACTCCTCATATTTTTCATCTACTTACATGCTTCTCATATTTTTCATACATTTACATGCCTCTCATATTTTTGACACCTTTTCATGCTCCTCATATTTTTCAGACCGTTTCATGCTCTTCATATTTTCACACCGTTTCATACTCCTCATATTTTTGACACCTATTCATGCTCCTCATATTTTTTCTGACCGTTTCATGCTCCACGTATTTTTCAGTCCATTTCATGCTCCTCTAATTTTTCACACCTTTTCATGCTCCTCATATTTTTGACAACTTTTCATGCTCCTAATGTTTTTCTGACCTTTTCAGGCTCCTCGTATTTTTCAAACCTTTTCATTCTCTTCATATTTTTCACACCTTTTCATGCTCTTCATATTATTCAAAACTTTTGTGCTCCTCATATTTTTCACACCCTTTCATGATCCTCATATTTTTCACACCTTTTCGTGCTCCTCCTATTTTTCACACCTGTTCATTCTCCTCGTACTTTTCAGAATTTTTCATGCTCTTCATATTTTTCACACCTTTTCATGCTCTTCATATTATTCAAAACTTTTGTGCTCCTCATATTTTTCACACCCTTTCATGCACCTCCTATATTTCAGACCTTTTCGTGCTCCTCGTATTTTTCACAACTTTTCGTGCTCCTCGTATTTTGACACCTTTTCATGTACCTCGTAATTTTCACACGTTTTCGTGCTCCTCCTATTATTCACACCTTTTCTTCCTCCTTGTAATTTTCACAACTTTTCATGCTTGTCGTATTTTTAACAACTTTTCATGCTCCTCATATATTCCACAGCTCTTTGTGCTCCTGGTAAATTTCAGAACTTTTCGTGCTCTTCATATTATTCACACCTTTTCGTGCTCTTCATGTTTCTCATAGCTTTTCATGCTCTTCATATTTTTCACACCTTTTCATGCTCCTCATCTTTTTCACACCTTTTCATGCTCCTCGTCTTTTTCACACCTTTTCATGCTCCTCGAATTCTTCACACCTTTTCATGATCCTCGTTTTTTTCACAACTTTTCATGCTCCTCGTATTTTTCATACCATTTCATGATCTGCGTTTTTTTCAGAATTTTCATGCTCCTCCTATTTTGTGCGACTTTTCATGCTCCTTGTATTTTTCACACCTTTTCGTGCTCCTCGTATTTTCACACCTTTTCGTGCTCCTTCTATTTTTCACACCTTTTCGTCCTCTGCGTATTTTTCAGACCTTTTCGTGCTCTTCATATTATTCACACCAATTCATGCCCTTCATATTTTTCACACCTTTTCGTGCTCTTCGTATTTTTCAGACCTCTTCATGCTCCTCGTATTTCTCAGACCTTTTCATGCTCCTCGTATTTCTCAGAACTTTTCATGCTCCTCGTATTTTTCATGCCTTTTCAACCTCCTCGTATTTTTCACACCTTTTCATGCTCCTCGTATTTTTCACACCTCTTCATGCTCCTCGTATTTTTCACAACTTTTTGTGCTCCTCGTATTTTTCACATCTTTTCGTGCTCCTGATATTTTTCACAACTTTTCATGATCCTCGTATTTTTCACACCTTTTCGTGCTCCTCCTATTTTTCACACTTTTCGTGCTCCTCGTATTTTTCAGACCTTTTCGTGCTCCTCATATTTTTCAACACCTTTTCATGCTCATCGTGTTCTTCACAAATTTTCATGCTCCTCGTATTTTTCACACCTTTGCATGCTCCTCGTATTTTTCACACGTTTTCGTGCTCCTCCTATTTTTCACACGTTTACTTCCTCCTTGTAATTTTCACACCTTTTCATGCTCCTCGTATTTTTCACAACATTTCATGCTCCTCGTATATTCCACAGCTTTCCGTGCTCCTCGTCAATTTCTAACCTTTTCTTGCTCTTCATATTATTCACACATTTTCGTGCTCTTCATGTTTCTCAGACCTTTTCATGCTCTTCATATTTTGCACACATTTTCATGCTCCTCGTATTTTTCACAACTTTTCATGCTCCTCGTATTTTTAACACCTTTTCGTGCTTCTCTTATTGTCACACCTTTTCGTGCTCTTCATCTTTTTCACACCTTTTCATGTTCCTCGTATTTTCACTCCTTTTCATGCTCCTCGTATTTAACAGGCCATTTCATGCTCCTCATATTTTTCATACCATTTCATGCTCCTCGTATTTTTCACACCTTTTCATGCTCCTCGTATTTTTCACACCTCTTCATGCTCCTCGTATTTTTCACACCTTTTCATGTTCCTCGTATTTTTTACAACTTTTCATGGTCTTCATATTTTTCACACCTTTTCAGGCTCTTCATATTTTTCAGACCTTTTCTAGCACTTCATATTTTTCGGACCTTTTCATGCTCCTCGTATTTTTCACACCTCTTCATGCTCCTCGTATTTTTCACACCTTTTCATGTTCCTCGTATTTTTCACAACTTTTCATGGTGTTCATATTTTTTCACACCTTTTCAGGCTCTTCATATTTTTCAGACCTTTTCTAGCCCCTCATATTTTTCAGACCTTTTCATGCTTCTCGTGTTTATTACACCTTTTTATGCTGTGCGTAATTTTCAGACCTTTTTATGCTCCTCTTATATCTCAGACCATTTCATGCTCCTCGTATTTTTCACACCTTTTCATGCTCCTCGTGATTTTCACACCTTTTCATGTTCCTCCCATTTTTCACAACTTTTCAGGGTCTTCATATTTTTCACACCTTTTCAGGCTCTTCATACTTTTCAGACCTTTTCTAGCTCCTCATATTTTTCAGACCTTTTCATGCTCCTCGTATTTTTCAGACCTTTTCATGCTTCTTGTGTTTATTACACCTTTTCATGCTCCGCGTAATTTGCAGACCTTTTTATGCTCCTCTTATTTCTCAAACCTTTTCATGCTCCTCGAATTTTTCACACTTTTTCATGCTCCTTGTATTTTTCAGACCTTTTCAGGCTCCTCGAATTTTCCAGAACATTTCTTGCTTCTCACATTTTTCAGACAGTTTCATGCTCCTCATATTTTTCAGACCGTTTCATGCTCCTCTAATTTTTCACACCTTTTCATGCTCCTCATATTTTTGACAACTTTTCATGCTCCTAATATTTTTCTGTCCTTTTCAGGCTCCTCGTATTTTTCAGACCTTTTCATTCTCTTCATATTTTTCACACCTTTTCATGCTCTTCGTTTTTTTCACACCTTTTCTTGCTCTTCATAATTTTCACACTTTTTCATGCTCTTCATAATTTTCACAGCTTTTCATGCTCTTCATATTTTTCACAACTTTTCATGCTCCTCATATTTTTCACACCTTTTCGTGCTTCTCATATTTATCACACTTTTCCGTGCTCTTCGTATTTTTCAGACCTTTTCGTGCTCTTCATATTTTTCAGACCTTTTCATGCTCCTCGTATTTTTCACACCTTTTCATTCTCTTCATATTTTCACACCTTTTCTATCTCGTCAAATTTTTCATGTTCTTCATATTTTTCACACCTTTTCTAGCTCCTCATATTTTTCAGATCTATTCATGCTCCTCCTACTTTTCAGGCCTTTTCTTGCTCCTCGTATTTTTCAGACCTATTCATGCTCCTGGTATTTTTTACACCTTTTCATTCTCCTCGTATTTTCCACACCTTTTCATGCTGTTCATATTATTCACACCTTTTCATGCTTTTCATATTTTTCAGACCTTTTCATGCTGTTGATATTTTTCCAAACTTTTCATGCTCTTCGTGTTTTTCACAGTGTTTCATGCTCTTCCTATTTTTCACACGTTTTAGTGCTGCTCATATTTTTCACACCTTATCATGCTCTTCATATTTTTCACTCCGTTTCATGCTCCTAATATTTTTAACACCTTTTCATGCTCCTCATATTTTTCAGACCTTTTAATGCTCCTCATACTTTTCAGACCATTTCAGGCTCCTCGTATTTTTCAGACCTTTTCATGCTCCTGGTATTTTTCAGACCTTTTCATGCTCCTCGTATTTTTCACACCTTTTCATGCTCTTCGCATTTTTCACACCTTTTCATGATCCTCGTATTTTTCACACCTTCTCATGCTCTTCGTATTTTTCACAACTTTTCATGCTCCTCATTTTTTTCAGACCGTTTCATGCTCCTCATATTTTTCAGACAGTTTCATGCTCCTCATATTTTTCAGAAAGTTTCATGCTCCTCGTATTTTTCAGATCTTTTCATGCTCCTCGTATTTTCCACACCTTTTCATGTTTTCATATTATTCACACCTTTTCATGCTCCTCATATTTTTCAGACCTTTTCATGGTCCTCCTATATTTCAGAATTTTTCATGCTCCTCATTTTTTTCAGACCGTTTCATGCTCCTCATATATTTCACACCTTTTCATGCTCCTCATATTTTTCACACCTTTTCATGCTCCTCGTATTTTCACACCGTTTCATACTCCTCATATTTTTCATCCAGATACATGCTTCTCATATTTTTAATACCTTTACCTGCTCCTCATATTTTTGACACCTTTTCATGCTCCTCATATTTTTCAGACTGTTTCATGCTCTTCATATTTTCACACCATTTCATACTCCTCATATTTTTGACACCTATACATGCTCCTCATATTTTTCTGACCATTTCATGCTCCTCGTATTTTTCTGTCCGTTTCATGCTCCTCTAATTTTTCACACCTTTTCATGCTCCTCATATTTTTGACAACTTTTCATGCTCCTAATATTTTTCTGACCTTTTCAGGCTCCTCGTATTTTTCAGACCGTTTCATTCTCTTCATATTTTTCACACCTTTTCATGCTCTTCGTTTTTTCACAACCTTTCATGCTCCTTCATAATTTTCACAGCTTTTCATGCTCCTCGTATTTTTCACACCTTTTCATGCTCCTCATATTTTTCACACCTTTTCAATGCTCCTCATATTTTTCACACCTTTCCGTGTTCTTTGTATTTTTCAGACCTTTTCGTGCTCTTCATATTTTTCATACCTTTTCATGCTCCTCGTATTTTTCACAGCTTTTCGTGCTCTTCATATTTTCACACCTTTTTCTATCTCCTCAAATTTTTTCATGTTCTTCATAATTTTCACACCTTTTCTAGCTCCTCATATTTTTCCGATCTATTTATCTCCTCCTATTTTTCAGGCCTTTTCATGCTCCTCGTATTTTCAGATCTTTTCATGCTCTTTGACCTTTTCATGCTCCTCGTATATTTCAGACCTTTTCATGCTCCTCGTATTTTTCACATCCCCGTATTTTTCACACATTTTCATGCTCCTCGTATTTTTCACACCTTTTCGTGCTCCTCATATTTTTCACAAATTTCCATGATCCTCATATTTTTCACACCTTTTCGTGCTCCTCCTATTTTTCACACCTTTTTGTTCTCCTCGTATTTTTCAGAATTTTTCATGCTCTTCATATTTTTCACACCCTGCACCTCGTATATATTTTTCACACCTTATTCATCCTCCTTCATATTTTTCACACCGTTTCATGCTCCTAATATTTTTAACACCTTTTCATGCTCCTCATATTTTTCAGAACTTTTCATGGTCCTCCTTTATTTCAGAACTTTTCATGCTCCTCATTTTTTTCAGACCGTTTCATGCTCTTCGTATTTTACACACCTTTTCATGCTCTTCATACTTTTCACACCTTTTCATGCTCCTCGAATTCTTCACACCTTTTCATGATCTTCGTTTTTTTCACACCATTTCATGCTCCTCGTATTTTTCACACCATTTCATGTTCCGCGTTTTTTTCACAACTTTTCATGCTCCTCCTCTTTTGCGCAACTTTTCATGCTCCTTGTGTTTTTCACACCTTTTCGTGCTCCTCGTATTTTCACACCTTTTCGTGCTCCTTCTATTTTTCACACCTTTTCGTCCTCTCCGTATTTTTCAGACCTTTTCGTGCTCTTCATATTATTCCCACCATTTCATGCCCTTCATAATTTTCACACCTTTTCGTGCTCTTTGTATTTTTCAGACCTTTTCATGCTCCTCGTATTTCTCAGACCTTTTCATGCTCCTCGAATTCTTCTGACCTTTTCATGCTCCTCGTATTTTTCACACATTTTCATTCTCCTCGTATTTTTCACCCCTTTTCATGCTATTCGTATTTTTCACTCCTTTTCATGGTCTTTGTATTTTTCACACCTTTTCAAGCTCCTCGTATTTTTCACATCTTTTCATGCTCCTCGTATTTTTCAGAACATTTCAGGTTCGTCCTATTTTCCAGACCTTTTCATGCTCCTCGTATTTTTGACAACTTTTCAAACTCTTCGTATTTGTCACACCGTTTCATGCTCTTCGTGTTTTTCACACCTTTTCAGACTCTTCGTATTTTTCACAACTTTTCTTGCTCCTAATATTTTTCACACCTTTTCATGCTCCTCATATTTTACACATATTTTTATGCTCCTCGTATTATCACACCGTTTCATACTTCTCATATTTTTCATCCAGATACATGCTTCTCATATTTTAAATACCTTCACATGCTCCTCATATTTTTGACACCTTTTCATGCTCCTCATATTTTTCAGACCGTTTCATGCTCTTCATATTTTCACACCGTTTCAAACTCCTCATACTTTTGACACCTATTCATGCTCCTCATATTTTTCTGACCGTTTCATGCTCCTCGTATTTTTGACAACTTTTCATGCTCCTAATATTTTTCTGACCTTTTCAGGCTCCTCGTATTTTTCGGACCTTTTCATTCTCTTCTTATTTTTCACACCTTTTCATGCTCTTCGTATTTTTCACACCTTTTCATGCTCCTCATATTTTTCACACCTTTTCTTGCTCTTCATATTTTTCACACCTTTTCATGCTCTTCATATTTTTCAGACCTTTTCATGCTCTTCATATTTTTCACAGCTTTTCATGCTCTTTTTTTTTCACACCTTTCATGCTCTCGAATATTTCCGACTGTTTCATGCTCCTCATATTTTTCAAACCTTTTCATGCTCCTCATATTTTTCACACCTTTTCATGCTACTTATATTTTTCAAACCTTTTCATGCTCTTCATATTTTTCACACCGTTTCATGCTCCTCATATTTTTCATACCCGTTCATGCTCTTCATATTTTTCACACATTTTCATGCTCTTCATATTTTACACACCTTTTCATGCTCACGTATATTTCACACCGTTTCATGCTCCGCAGACTTTTCATACAGTTTCATTCTCCTCATATTTTTCACACCTCTACACGCTCCTGATATTTTTGACACCTTTTCATGCTCTTCATATATTGAAGTCCTTTTCATGCTGCTCCTATTTTTCAGACCTTTTCATGCTCCTGGTATTTTTCAGACCTTTTCATGCTCTTCGTATTTTTCACACCTTTTCATGATCCTCGTATTTTTCACACCTTCTCAAGCTCTTTGTATTTTTCACAACTTTTCATGCTCCTCATTTTTTTCAGACCATTTCATGCTCCTCATATTTTTCAGACAGTTTCATGCTCCTCATATTTTTCAGACCGTTTCATGCTCCTCGTTTTTTTCAGATCTTTTCATGCTCCTGGTATTTTCCACACCTTTTCATGCTATTCATATTATTCACACCTTTTGATATTTTTCGGACCTTTTCATGCTATTGATATTTTTCCAAACTTTTCATGCTCTTCGTGTTTTTCACAGTGTTTCATGCTCTTCCTATTTTTCACACGTTTTAATGCTGCTCATATTTTTCACACCTTATCATGCTCTTCATATTTTTCACACCGTTTCATGCTCCTAATATTTTTAACACCTTTTCATGCTCCTCATATTTTTCAGACCTTTTCATGGTCCTCCTATATTTCAGAACTTTTCATGCTCCTCATTGTTTTCAGACCGTTTCATGCTCCTCATATTTTTCACACCTTTTCATGCTCCTCATATTTTTGACACCTTTTCATGCTCCTCATATTTTTCAGACCATTTCATTCTCTTCATATTTTCACACCGTTTCATACTCCTCATATTTTTGACACCTATACATGCTCCTCATATTTTTGACACCTTTTCATGCTCCTCGTTTTTTTCAGTCCGTTTCATGCTCCTCTAATTTTTCACACCTTTTCATGCTCCTCGAATTCTTCACACCTTTTCATGCTCCTCGTATTTTCACACCGTTTCATACTCCTCATATTTTTGACAAGTTTTCATGCTCCTAATATTTTTCTGACTTTTTCAGGCTCCTCGTATTTTTCAGACCTTTTCATTCTCTTCATATTTTTCACACCTTTTCATGCTGTTCGTATTTTTCACACCTTTTCATGCTCCTCATATTTTTCACAACTTTTCATGCTCCTCGTATATTTCACATCTTTTCAAACTCTTCGTATTTGTCACACCTTTTCATGCTCCTCGTATTTTTCACAGCTTTTCATGCTCTTCGGATTTGTCACACCTTTTCAAGCTCTTCATATTTTTCACAGCTTTTCATGCTCTTTTTTTTCACACCTTTCATGCTCTCGAATATTTCCGACCGTTTCATGTTCCTCATATTTTTCACACCTTTTCATGCTCCTTATATTTTTCAAACCTTTTCATGCTCTACATATTTTTCACACCTTTTCATGCTCCTTATATTTTTCAAACCTTTTCATGCTCTTCATATTTTTCACACCGTTTCATGCTCCTCATATTTTTCATACCCGTTCATGCTCTTCATATTTTTCACACATTTTCATGCTCTTCATATTTTACACACCTTTTCATGCTCACGTATATTTCACACCATTTCATGCTCCGCAGATTTTTCATACAGTTTCATTCTCCTCATATTTTTCACACCTCTACACGCTTCTGATATTTTTGACACCTTTTCATGCTCTTCATATATTGAAGTCCTTTTCATGCTGATCCTATTTTTCAGACCTTTTAATGCTCCTCATAATTTTCAGACCATTTCAGGCTCCTCGTATTTTTCAGAGCTTTTCATGCTCCTCGTATTTTTCAGAACTTTTCATGCTCTTCCCATTTTTCACACCTTTTCATGATCCTCCTATTTTTCACACCTTCTCATGCTCTTCGTATTTTTCACAACTTTTCATGCTCCTCATTTTTTTCAGACCGTTTCATGCTCCTCATATTTTTCACACGGTTTCATGCTCCTCATATTTTTCAGACCATTTCATGCTCCTCATATTTTTCACACCTTTTCATGCTCCTCATATTTTTCACGCCTTTTCATGCTTCTCATATTTATCAGGCCTTTTCAGGCTCCTCGTATTTTTCAGACCTTTTAATTCTCTTCCTATTTTTCACACCTTTTCATGCTCTTCATAATTTTCACATTTTTTCATGCTCTTAAAAATTTTCACAGCTTTTCATGCTCTTCGTATTTTTCACACATTTTCATGCTCCTCATATTTTTCAACACCTTTTCATGCTCCTCGTGTTCTTCACAGCTTTTCTTGCTCCTCATATTTTTCACACCTTTTCATGCTTCTCGTATTTTTCACACCTTTTCATGCTGCTCGAATTCTTCACACCTTTTCATGCTCCTCGTATTTTTCACACCTTTTCATGCTCTCGTATTTTTCACACCTTTTCGTGCTCCTCTTATTGTCACACCTTTTCGGGCTCTTCATATTTTTCACACCTTTTCATGCTCCTCGTATTTTTCACACCTTTTAATGCTCCTCGTATTTATAAGGCCTTTTCATGCTCCTTATATTTTTCACACCTCTTCATGCTCCTCGTATTTTTAACACCTTTTAATGTCCTCGTATTTTTCACAACTTTTCATGGCGTTCATATTTTTCACACCTTTTCAGGCTCTTCATATTTTTCAGACCTTATTTAGCTCCTCATATTTTTCAGACCTTTTCATGCTTCTCGTATTTTTCAGGCCTTTTCATGCTTCTCGTGTTTATTGCACCTTTTCATCCTTCGCGTAATTTTCAGACCTTTTTATGCTCCTCATATTTTCCAAACCTTTTCATGCACGTAGTATTTTTCAGACATTTTCATCCACCTCGTATTTTTCAGACCTTTTCATGCTCCTCATATTTTTCACACCTCTTCATGCTCCTCGTATTTTTCACACCTTTACATTTTCCTCGTATTTTTCACAAGTTTTCATGGTCTTCATATTTTTCACACCTTTTCAGGCTCTTCATATTTTTCAAACCTTTTATAGCTCCTCATATTTTTGAGACCTTTTCATGCTCCTCGTATTTTTCACACATTTTCGTGTTCCTCTTATTGTCACACCTTTTTGGGCTCTTCATATTTTTCACACCTTTTCATGCTCCTCGTATTTTTCACACCTCTTCATGCTCCTCTTATTTTTCACACCTCTTCATGCTCCTCGTATGTTTCACACCTTTTAATGTCCTCGTATTTTTCACAACTTTTCATGGTCTTCATATTTTCCCACCATTTCAGGCTCTTCATATTTTTCAGACCTTTTCTAGCTCCTCATATTTTTCAGACCTTTTCATGCTCCTCGTATTTTTCAGACCTTTTCATCCTTCTCGTGTTCATTACACCTTTTCATGCTCCGCGTAATTTGCAGACCTTTTTATGCTCGTCTTATTTCTCAGAACTCTTCATGTTCCTCGAATTTTTCACACCTTTTCATGCTCCTTGTCTTTTTCAGACCTTTCCAGGCTCCTCGTATTTTCCAGAATATTTCATGCTCCTCGTATTTTTCAGACCATTTCATGCTCCTCATATTTTCCAGACCTTTTCATGCTCCTCGTATTTTTCAACATTTTCATCCACCTCGTATTTTTCAGACCTTTTCATGCTCCTCATATTTTTAACACCGTTTCATCCTCCTCGTATTTTTCACACATTTTCATGCTCCTCGTATTTTTCAGACCTTTTTGGGCTCCTCGTATTTTTCGCATCTTTTCGTGATCCTCATATTTTCACACTTTTCATGCTCCTCATTTTTTTCAGACCTTTTCATGCTCTTCATATTTTTCACACCTTTTCATGCTCCTCATACTTTTCACACCTTTTCATGCTCCTCGAATTCTTCACATTCATGCTTCATATTTTTCACAACTTTTCATGCTCCTCTCTTTTTTTTCATGCTCCTTGTGTTTTTCACACCTTTTCGTGCTCCTCGTATTTTCACACCTTTTCGTGCTCCTTCTTATTTTTCACACCTTTTCGTCCTCTCCGTATTTTTCAGACCTTTTCGTGCTCTTCATATTATTCCCACCATTTCATGCCCTTCATAATTTTCACACCTTTTCGTGCTCTTTGTATTTTTCAGACCTTTTCATGCTCCTCGTATTTCTCAGACCTTTTCATGCTCCTCGAATTCTTCTGACCTTTTCATGCTCCTCGTATTTTTCACACATTTTCATTCTCCTCGTATTTTTCACCCCTTTTCATGCTATTCGTATTTTTCACTCCTTTTCATGGTCTTTGTATTTTTCACACCTTTTCAAGCTCCTCGTATTTTTCACATCTTTTCATGCTCCTCGTATTTTTCAGAACATTTCAGGTTCCTCCTATTTTCCAGACCTTTTCATGCTCCTCGTATTTTTGACAACTTTTCAAACTCTTCGTATTTGTCACACCGTTTCATGCTCTTCGTGTTTTTCACACCTTTTCAGACTCTTCGTATTTTTCACAACTTTTCTTGCTCCTAATATTTTTCACACCTTTTCATGCTCCTCATATTTTACACATATTTTTATGCTCCTCGTATTATCACACCGTTTCATACTTCTCATATTTTTCATCCAGATACATGCTTCTCATATTTTAAATACCTTCACATGCTCCTCATATTTTTGACACCTTTTCATGCTCCTCATATTTTTCAGACCGTTTCATGCTCTTCATATTTTCACACCGTTTCAAACTCCTCATACTTTTGACACCTATTCATGCTCCTCATATTTTTCTGACCGTTTCATGCTCCTCGTATTTTTGACAACTTTTCATGCTCCTAATATTTTTCTGACCTTTTCAGGCTCCTCGTATTTTTCGGACCTTTTCATTCTCTTCTTATTTTTCACACCTTTTCATGCTCTTCGTATTTTTCACACCTTTTCATGCTCCTCATATTTTTCACACCTTTTCTTGCTCTTCATATTTTTCACACCTTTTCATGCTCTTCATATTTTTCAGACCTTTTCATGCTCTTCATATTTTTCACAGCTTTTCATGCTCTTTTTTTTTCACACCTTTCATGCTCTCGAATATTTCCGACTGTTTCATGCTCCTCATATTTTTCAAACCTTTTCATGCTCCTCATATTTTTCACACCTTTTCATGCTACTTATATTTTTCAAACCTTTTCATGCTCTTCATATTTTTCACACCGTTTCATGCTCCTCATATTTTTCATACCCGTTCATGCTCTTCATATTTTTCACACATTTTCATGCTCCTCATATTTTACACACCTTTTCATGCTCACGTATATTTCACACCATTTCATGCTCCGCAGATTTTTCATACAGTTTCATTCTCCTCATATTTTTCACACCTCTACACGCTCCTGATATTTTTGACACCTTTTCATGCTCTTCATATATTGAAGTCCTTTTCATGCTGCTCCTATTTTTCAGACCGTTTCATGCTCCTGGTATTTTTCAGACCTTTTCATGCTCTTTGTATATTTCACACCTTTTCATGATCCTCGTATTTTTCACACCTTCTCAAGCTCTTTGTATTTTTCACAACTTTTCATGCTCCTCATTTTTTTCAGACCATTTCATGCTCCTCATATTTTTCAGACAGTTTCATGCTCCTCATATTTTTCAGACCGTTTCATGCTCCTCGTTTTTTTCAGATCTTTTCATGCTCCTGGTATTTTCCACACCTTTTCATGCTATTCATATTATTCACATCTTTTGATATTTTTCGGACCTTTTCATGCTATTGATATTTTTCCAAACTTTTCATGCTCTTCGTGTTTTTCACAGTGTTTCATGCTCTTCCTATTTTTCACACGTTTTAATGCTGCTCATATTTTTCACACCTTATCATGCTCTTCATATTTTTCACACCGTTTCATGCTCCTAATATTTTTAACACCTTTTCGTGCTCCTCATATTTTTCAGACCTTTTCATGGTCCTCCTATATTTCAGAACTTTTCATGCTCCTCATTGTTTTCAGACCGTTTCATGCTCCTCATATTTTTCACACCTTTTCATGCTCCTCATATTTTTGACACCTTTTCATGCTCCTCATATTTTCAGACCATTTCATTCTCTTCATATTTTCACACCGTTTCATACTCCTCATATTTTTGACACCTATACATGCTCCTCATATTTTTGACACCTTTTCATGCTCCTCGTATTTTTCAGTCCGTTTCATGCTCCTCTAATTTTTCACACCTTTTCATGCTCCTCGAATTCTTCACACCTTTTCATGCTCCTCGTATTTTCACACCGTTTCATACTCCTCATATTTTTGACAAGTTTTCATGCTCCTAATATTTTTCTGACTTTTTCAGGCTCCTCGTATTTTTCAGACCTTTTCATTCTCTTCATATTTTTCACACCTTTTCATGCTCTTCGTATTTTTCACACCTTTTCATGCTCTTCATAATTTTCACACTTTTTCATGCTCTTAATAATTTTCACAGCTTTTCATGCTCTTCATATTTTTCACACATTTTCATGCTCCTCATATTTTACACACCTTTTCATGCTCACGTATATTTCACACCATTTCATGCTCCGCAGATTTTTCATACAGTTTCATTCTCCTCATATTTTTCACACCTCTACACGCTCCTGATATTTTTGACACCTTTTCATGCTCTTCATATATTGAAGTCCTTTTCATGCTGATCCTATTTTTCAGACCTTTTAATGCTCCTCATACTTTTCAGACCATTTCAGGCTCCTCGTATTTTTCAGAGCTTTTCATGCTCCTCGTATTTTTCAGACCTTTTCATGCTCTTCCCATTTTTCACACCTTTTCATGATCCTCCTATTTTTCACACCTTCTCATGCTCTTCGTATTTTTCACAACTTTTCATGCTCCTCATTTTTTTCAGACCGTTTCATGCTCCTCATATTTTTCACACGGTTTCATGCTCCTCATATTTTTCAGACCATTTCATGCTCCTCATATTTTTCACACCTTTTCATGCTCCTCATATTTTTCACGCCTTTTCATGCTTCTCATATTTATCAGGCCTTTTCAGGCTCCTCGTATTTTTCAGACCTTTTCATTCTCTTCCTATTTTTCACACCTTTTCATGCTCTTCATAATTTTCACATTTTTTCATGCTCTTAAAAATTTTCACAGCTTTTCATGCTCTTCGTATTTTTCACACATTTTCATGCTCCTCATATTTTTCAACACCTTTTCATGCTCCTCGTGTTCTTCACAGCTTTTCTTGCTCCTCATATTTTTCACACCTTTTCATGCTTCTCGTATTTTTCACACCTTTTCATGCTCCTCGAATTCTTCACACCTTTTCATGCTCCTCGTATTTTTCACAACTTTTCATGCTCTCGTATTTTTCACACCTTTTCGTGCTCCTCTTATTGTCACACCTTTTCGGGCTCTTCATATTTTTCACACCTTTTCATGCTCCTCGTATTTTTCACACCTTTTAATGCTCCTCGTATTTATAAGGCCTTTTCATGCTCCTTATATTTTTCACACCTCTTCATGCTCCTCGTATTTTTAACACCTTTTAATGTCCTCGTATTTTTCACAACTTTTCATGGCCTTCATATTTTTCACACCTTTTCAGGCTCTTCATATTTTTCAGACCTTATTTAGCTCCTCATATTTTTCAGACCTTTTCATGCTTCTCGTATTTTTCAGGCCTTTTCATGCTTCTCGTGTTTATTGCACCTTTTCATCCTTCGCGTAATTTTCAGACCTTTTTATGCTCCTCATATTTTCCAAACCTTTTCATGCACGTAGTATTTTTCAGACATTTTCATCCACCTCGTATTTTTCAGACCTTTTCATGCTCCTCATATTTTTCACACCTCTTCATGCTCCTCGTATTTTTCACACCTTTACATTTTCCTCGTATTTTTCACAAGTTTTCATGGTCTTCATATTTTTCACACCTTTTCAGGCTCTTCATATTTTTCAAACCTTTTATAGCTCCTCATATTTTTGAGACCTTTTCATGCTCCTCGTATTTTTCACACATTTTCGTGTTCCTCTTATTGTCACACCTTTTTGGGCTCTTCATATTTTTCACACCTTTTCATGCTCCTCGTATTTTTCACACCTCTTCATGCTCCTCTTATTTTTCACACCTCTTCATGCTCCTCGTATGTTTCACACCTTTTAATGTCCTCGTATTTTTCACAACTTTTCATGGTCTTCATATTTTCCCACCATTTCAGGCTCTTCATATTTTTCAGACCTTTTCTAGCTCCTCATATTTTTCAGACCTTTTCATGCTCCTCGTATTTTTCAGACCTTTTCATCCTTCTCGTGTTTATTACACCTTTTCATGCTCCGCGTAATTTGCAGACCTTTTTATGCTCCTCTTATTTCTCAGAACTCTTCATGTTCCTCGAATTTTTCACACCTTTTCATGCTCCTTGTCTTTTTCAGACCTTTCCAGGCTCCTCGTATTTTCCAGAATATTTCATGCTCCTCGTATTTTTCAGACCATTTCATGCTCCTCATATTTTCCAGACCTTTTCATGCTCCTCGTATTTTTCAACATTTTCATCCACCTCGTATTTTTCAGACCTTTTCATGCTCCTCATATTTTTAACACCGTTTCATCCTCCTCGTATTTTTCACACATTTTCATGCTCCTCGTATTTTTCAGACCTTTTTGGGCTCCTCGTATTTTTCGCATCTTTTCGTGATCCTCATATTTTTCACAACTTTTCATGATCCTCGTATTTTTCACAACTTTTCGTGCTCCTCATATTTTCAACACCTTTTCATGCTCCTCGTGTACTTCACAGCTTTTCATGCTCTTCATATTTTTCACACCTTTTCATGCTCCTCGTGTTCTTCACACCTTTTCATGCTCCTCGAATTCTTCACACCTTTTCATGCTCCTCGTATTTTTCACAACTTGTAATGCTCCTCGTATTTTTCACACCTCTTCATGCTCCTCGTATTTTTCACACCTTTTCATTTTCCTCGTATTTTTCACAACTTTTCATGGTCTTCATATTTTTCACACCTTTTCAGGCTCTTCATTTTTTTCAGACCTTTTCTAGCTCCTCACATTTTTCAGACCTTTTCATGCTCCTCATATTTTTCATACCATTTCATGCTCTTCGTATTTTTCACACCTTTTCATGCTCCTCGTATTTTTCACACCTCTTCATGCTCCTCGTATTTTTCACACCTTTTAATGTCCTCGTATTTTCACAAATTTTCATGGTTCATATTTTTCACACGTTTTCAGGCTCTTCATTTTTTTCAGACCTTTTCTAGCTCCTCATATTTTTCAGACCTTTTCATGCTCCTCGTATTTTTCAGGCCTTTTCATGCTTCTCGTGTTTATTGCACCTTTTCATGCTTCGCGTAATTTTCAGACCTTTTTATGCTCCTCATATTTTCCAGACCTTTTCATGCTCCTAGTATTTTTCAGACATTTTCATCCACCTCGTATTTTTCAGACCTTTTCATGCTCCTTATATTTTTCACACCTTTTCATGCTCCTCGTATTTTTCACACATTTTCATGCTCCTCGTATTTTTCAGAACTTTTTGGGCTCCTCGTATTTTTCACATCTTTGCGTGGTCCTCATATTTTTCACAACTTTTCATGATCCTCGTATTTTTCACAACTTTTCGTGCTCCTCATATTTTCAACACCTTTTCATGCTCCTCGTGTCCTTCACAGCTTTTCATGCTCTTCATATTTTTCACACCTTTTCATGCTCCTCGTATTTTTCACACCTCTTCATGCTCCTCGTATTTTTCACACCTTTTCATTTCCCTCGTATTTTTCACAACTTTTCATGGTCTTCATATTTTTCACACCTTTTCAGGCTCTTCATATTTTTCAGTCCTTTTCTAGCTCCTCATATTTTTCAGACCTTTTCATGCTCCTCGTATTTTTCAGACCTTTTCATCCTTCTCGTGTTTATTACACCTTTTCATGCTCCGCGTAATTTGCAGACCTTTTTATGCTCGTCTTATTTCTCAGAACTCTTCATGTTCCTCGAATTTTTCACACCTTTTCATGCTCCTTGTCTTTTTCAGACCTTTCCAGGCTCCTCGTATTTTCCAGAATATTTCATGCTCCTCGTATTTTTCAGACCATTTCATGCTCCTCATATTTTCCAGACCTTTTCATGCCTCTCGTATTTTTCAGACATTTTCATCCACCTGGTATTTTTCAGACCTTTTCATGCTCCTCATATTTTTCACAGCTTTTCATGCCTCCTGTATTTTTCACACATTTTCATTCTCCTCGTATTTTTCACCCCTTTTCATGCTATTCGTATTTTTCACTCATTTTCATGGTCTTTGTATTTTTCACACCTTTTCATGCTCCTCGTATTTTTCAGAACATTTCAGGTTCCTCGTATTTTCCAGACCTTTTCATGCTCCTCGTATTTTTCACAACTTTTCAAACTCTTCGTATTTGTCAGACCTTTTCATTCTCCTCGTATTTTTCACAACTTTTCATGCTCATCGGATTTGTCACACCTTTTCAAGCTCTTCGTATTTTTCACACCGTTTCATGCTCTTCGTGATTTTCACACCTTTTCAGACTCTTCGTATTTTTCACACCTTTTCTTGCTCTTCATATTTTTCACACCTTTTCATGCACTTCATATTTTTCAGACCTTTTCATGCTCTTTTTTTTTTTCACATCTTTCATGCTCTCGAATATTTCTGACCGTTTCATGTTCCTCATATTTTTCACACCTTTTCATGCTCCTTATATTTTTCAAACCTTTTCATGCTCCTCATATTTTTCACACCTTTTCATGCTGCTTATATTTTTCAAACCTTTTCATGCTCTTCATATTTTTCACACCGTTTCATGCTCCTCATATTTTTCATACCCGTTCATGCTCTTCATATTTTTCACACATTTTCATGCTCTTCATATTTTACACACCTTTTCATGCTCACGTATATTTCACACCGTTTCATGCTCCGCAGACTTTTCATACAGTTTCATTCTCCTCATATTTTTCACACCTCTACACGCTCCTGATATTTTTGACACCTTTTCATGCTCTTCATATATTGAAGTCCTTTTCATGCTGATCCTATTTCTCAGACCTTTTAATGCTCCTCATACTTTTCAGACCATTTCAGGCTCCTCGTATTTTTCAGACCTTTTCTTGCTCCTGGTATTTTTCAGACCTTTTCATGCTCCTCGTATTTTTCACACCTTCTCATGCTCTTCGTATATTTCACAACTTTTCATGCTCCTCATTTTTTTCATACCGTTTCATGCTCCTCATATTTATCAGACAGTTTCATGCTCCTCATATTTTTCAGGCCGTTCATGCTCCTCATATTTTTCAGATCTTTTCATGCTCCTCGTATTTTCCACACCTTTTCATGTTTTCATATTATTCACACCTTTTCATGCTTTTCATATTTTTCAGACCTTTTCATGTTATTGATATTTTTCCAAACTTTTCATGCTCTTCGTGTTTTTCACAGTGTTTCATGCTCTTCCTATTTTTCACACGTTTTGATGCTGCTCATATTTTCCACACCTTTTCATGCTCTTCATATTTTTCACACCGTTTCATGCTCCTAATATTTTTAACACTTTTTCATGCTCCTCATATTTTTCAGACCTTTTCATGGTCCTCCTATATTTCAGAACTTTTCATGCTCCTCATTTTTTTCAGACCGTTTCATGCTCTTCATATTTTTCACACATTTTCATGCTCCTCGTAAATTTCTGACCTTTTCAGGCTCCTCCTATTTTTCAGATCTTTTCATTCTCTTCATATTTTTCACACCTTTTCATGCTCTTCGTATTTTTCACACCTTTTCATGCTCTTCATAATTTTCACACTTTTTCATGCTCTTCATAATTTTCACAGCTTTTCATTCTCTTCGTATTTTTCACACCTTTTCATGTTCCTCATATTTTACAACACCTTTTCATGCTCCTCATGTTCTTCACAGCTTTTCATGCTCCTCATATTTTTCACACCTTTTCATGCTCCTCATATTTTTCACACCTTTTCATGCTCCTCGAAATCTTCACACCTTTTCATGCTCCTCGTATTTTTCACAACTTTTCATGCTCCTTGTATTTTTCACACCTTTTCGTGCTCCTCTTATTGTCACACCTTTTCGAGCTCTTCATATTTATCACACCGTTTCATGCTCCTCATATTTTTCACGCCTTTTCATGCTCCTTGTATTTATCAGGCCTTTTCAGGCTCCTCGTATTTTTCAGACCTTATCATTCTCTTCCTATTTTTCACACCTTTTATGCTCTTCATATTTTTCACACCTTTTCTTGCTTTTCATAATTTTCACATTTTTTCATGCTCTTAATAATTTTCACAGCTTTTCATGCTCTTCGTATTTTTCACACATTTTCATGCTCCTCATATTTTTCACACCTTTTCATGCTCCTCGAATTCTTAACACCTTTTCATGCTCCTCGTGTTTTTCACAACATTTCATCCTCTCGTATTTTTCACACCTTTTCGTGCTCCTCTTATTGTCACACCTTTTCATGCTCCTTATATTTTTCACACCTCTTCATGTTCCTCGTATTTTTCACACCTTTTCATTTTCCTCGTATTTTTCACAACTTTTCATGGTCTTCATATTTTTCACACCTTTTCAGGCTCTTCATATTTTTCAAAACTTTTCTAGCTCCTCATATTTTTCAGACCTTTTAATGCTCCTCGTATTTTTCACACCTTTTCATGCTCCTCTTATTGTCACACCTTTTTGGGCTCTTCATATTTTTCATACCATTTCATGCTCCTCGTATTTTTCACACCTTTTCATGCTCCTCGTATTTTTCACACCTCTTCATGCTCCTCGTATTTTTCACACCTTTTAATATCCTCGGATTTTTCACAACTTTTCATGGTCTTCATATTTTTCACACCTTTTCAGGCTCTTCATATTTTTCAGACCTTTTCTTGCTCTTCATATTTTTCACACCTTTTCATGCTCTTCATATTTTTCAGACCTTTTCATGCTTCTCGAGTTTATTGCACATTTTCGTGCTCCGCGTAATTTTCAGACCTTTTTATGCTCCTCTTATTTCTCACCTTTTCATGCTCCTCGAATTTTTCACAATTTTTCATGCTCCTTGTATTTTTCAGACCTTTTCAGGCTCCTCGTATTTTCCAGAACATTTCATGCTCCTCGTATTTTTCAGACCATTTCATGTTCCTCATATTTTCCAGACCTTTTCATGCTCCTCGTATTTTTCAACATTTTCATCCACCTCGTATTTTTCAGAACATTTCATGCTCCTCATATTTTACACACCTTTTCATGCTCACGTATATTTCACACCATTTCATGCTCCACAGATTTTTCATACAGTTTCATTCTCCTCATATTTTTCGCACCTCTACACGCTCCTGATATTTTTGACACCTTTTCATGCTCTTCATATATTGAAGTCCTTTTCATGCTGATCCTATTTTTCAGACCTTTTAATGCTCCTCATACTTTTCAGACCATTTCAGGCTCCTGGTATTTTTCAGACCTTTTCATGCTCCTGGTATTTTTCAGACCTTTTCATGTTCCTCATATTTTTCAGACAGTTTCATGCTCCTCATATTTTTCACACCTTTTCATGGTCCTCGTATTTTTCACACCTTTTCATGCTCCTCGAATTCTTCACACCTTTTCATGCTCCTCGTATTTTCCACAACTTTTCATGCTCCTCATATTTTTCACAACTTTTCTTTCTCCTCTTATTGTCACACCTTTTCATGCTCTTCATATTTTCACACCTTTTCATGCCTCTCGTATTTTTCACGTCTTTTCGTGCTCCTCGTATTTATCAGGCCTTTTCATGCTCCTCATATTTTTCATACCTTTTCATACTCCTCGTATTTTTCACACCTTTTCATGCTCCTCGTATTTTTCACACCTCTTCATGCTCCTCGTATTTTTCACACCTTTTCATTTCCCTCGTATTTTTCACAACTTTTCATGGTTTTCATATTTTTCAAACCTTTTCTAGCTCCTCATATTTTTCAGACCTTTTCATGCTCCTCGTATTTTTCATACCTTTTCATCCTTCTCATGTTTATTACACCTTTTCATGCTCCACGTAATTTGCAGACCTTTTTATGCTCCTCTTATTTCTCAGAACTTTTCATTCTCCTCGAATTTTTAATACCTTTTCATGCTCCTTGTCTTTTTCAGACCTTTCAGGCTCCTCGTATTCTTCACAATATTTCTTGCTCCTCGTATTTTTCAGACCATTTCATGCTCCTCATATTTTCCAGACCTTTTCATGCTCCTCGTATTTTTCAGACATTTTCATCCACCTCGTATTTTTCACACCTTTTCATGCTCCTCGAATTCTTCACACCTTTTCATGCTCCTCGTATTTTTCACAACTTTTCATGCCCTCGTATTTTTCACACCTTTTCGTGCTCCTCTTATTGTCACACCTTTTCGGGCTCTTCATGTTTTTCACACCTCTTCATGCTCCTCGTATTTTTCACACCTTTTAATGTCCTCATATTTTTCAAAACTTTTCATGGTCTTCATATTTTTCACACCTTTTCAGGCTCTTCATATTTTTCAAATCTTTTCTAGCTCCTCATATTTTTCAGACCTTTTCATGCTCCTCATATTTTTCACACCTTTTCGTGCTTCTCGTGTTTATTGCACCTTTTCATGCTTCGCGTAATTTTCAGACCTTTTTATGCTCCTCATATTTTCCAGACCTTTTCATGCTCCTAGTATTTTTCAGACATTTCCATCCACCTCGTATTTTTCAGACCTTTTCATGCTCCTCATATTTTTCACACCTTTTCATGCTCCTCGTATTTTTCACACCTCTTCATGCTCCTCGTATTTTTCACACCTTTACATTTTCCTCGTATTTTTCACAACTTTTCATGGTCTTCATATTTTTCACACCTTTTCAGGCTCTTCATATTTTTCAAACCTTTTCTAGCTCCTCATATTTTTCAGACCTTTTCATGCTCCTCGTATTTTTCACACCTTTTCGTGCTCCTCTTATTGTCACACCTTTTCGTGCTCTTCATATTTTTCACACCTTTTCATGCTCCTCGTATTTTTCACACCTTTTCATGCTCCTCGTATTTATAAGGCCTTTTCATGCTCCTTATATTTTCATACCATTTCATGCTCCTTGTATTTTTCAGACCTTTTCAGGCTCCTCGTATTTTCCAGAACATTTCATGCTCCTCGTATTTTTCACACGGTTTCATGCTCCTCCTATTGTCTCACTTTTCGGGCTCTTCATATTTTTCACACCTTTTCATGCTCCTCATATTTTTCACGCCTTTTCATGCTCCTCGTATTTATCAGGCCTTTTCAGGCTCCTCGTATTTTTCAGATCTTTTCATTCTCTTCCTATTTTTCACACATTTTCATGCTCTTCATAATTTTCACACTTTTTCATGCTCTTAATAATTTTCACAGCTTTTCATGCTCTTCGTATTTTTCACACAATTTCATGCTCCTCATATTTTTCAACACCTTTTCATGCTCCTCGTGTTCTTCACACCTTTTCATGCTCCTCGTATTTTTCACAACTTTTCATGCTCTCGTATTTTTCACACCTTTTCGTGCTCCTCGTATTTATAAGGCCTTTTCATGCTCCTTATATTTTTCATACCATTTCATGCTCTTCGTATTTTTCACCCCTTTTCATGCTATTCGTATTTTTCACTCCTTTTCATGTTCTTTGTATTTTTCACACCTTTTCATGCTCTTCGTATTTTTCACACCTTTTCATGCTCCTCGTATTTTTCACACCTCTTCATGCTCCTCGTATTTTTCACACCTTTTAATGTCCTCGTATTTCTCACAACTTTTCATGGTCTTCATATTTTTCACACCTTTTCAGGCTCTTCATATTTTTCAGACCTTTTCTAGCTCCTCATATTTTTCAGACCTTTTCATGCTCCTCGTATTTTTCAGGCCTTTTCATGCTTCTCGTGTTTATTGCACCTTTTCATGCTTCGCGTAATTTTCAGACCTTTTTATGCTCCTCATATTTTCCAGACCTTTTCATGCTCCTAGTATTTTTCAGACATTTTTATCCACCTCGTATTTTTCAGACCTTTTCATGCTCCTCATATTTTTGACACCTTTCATGCTCCTCGTATTTTTCACACATTTTCATGCTCCTCGTATTTTTCAGACCTTTTTGGGCTCCTCGTATTTTTCACATCTTTTCGTGATCCTCATATTTTTCACAACTTTTCATGATCTTCGTATTTTTCACAACTTTTCGTGCTCCTCATATTTTTCACACCTTTTCATGCTCCTCGTATTTTTCACACATTTTCATGCTCCTCGTATTTTTCAGACCTTTTTGGGCTCCTCGTATTTTTCACATCTTTTCGTGATCCTCATATTTTTCACAACTTTTCATGATCTTCGTTTTTTTCACAACTTTTCGTGCTCCTCATATTTTCAACACCTTTTCATGCTCCTCGTGTCCTTCACAGATTTTCATGCTCTTCATATTATTCACACTTTTTCATGCTCCTCCTATTTTTCACACCTTTTCATGCTCCTCGAATTCTTCACACCTTTTCATGCTCCTCGTATTTTTCACAACTTTTCATGCTCCTCATATTTTTCACAACTTTTCGTTCTCCTCTTATTGTCACACCTTTTCATGCTCTTCATATTTTTCACACCTTTTCATGCTCCTCGTATTTTTCACGTCTTTTCGTGCTCCTCGTATTTATCAGGCCTTTTCATGCTCCTCATATTTTTCATACCATTTCATGCTCCTTGTATTTTTCACACCTTTTCATGCTCCTCGTATTTTTCACACCTCTTCATGCTCCTCATATTTTTCACACCTTTTCATTTCCCTCGTATTTTTCACAACTTTTCATGGTCTTCATATTTTTCAAACCTTTTCTAGCTCCTCATATTTTTCAGACCTTTTCATGCTCCTCGTATTTTTCATACCTTTTCATCCTTCTCGTGTTTATTACACCTTTTCATGCTCCGTGTAATTTGCAGACCTTTTTATGCTCCTCTTATTTCTCAGAACTTTTCATGCTCCTCGAATTTTTCACACCTTTTCATGCTCCTTGTACTTTTTAAGCCTTTTCATGCACCTCGTATTTTCCAGAATATTTCATGCTCCTCGTATTTTTCAGACCATTTCATGCTCCTCATATTTTCCAGACCTTTTCATGCTCCTCGTATTTTTCAGACATTTTCATCCACCTCGTATTTTTCAGACCTTTTCATACTCCTCATATTTTTCACACCTTTTCATGCTCCTCGTATTTTTCACACATTTTCATTCTCCTCGTATTTTTCACCCCTTTTCATGCTATTCGTATTTTTCACTCATTTTCATGGTCTTTGTATTTTTCACACCTTTTCATGCTCCTCGTATTTTTCACATCTTTTCATGCTCCTCGAATTTTTCAGAACATTTCAAGTTCCTCATATTTTCCAGACTTTTTCATGCTCCTCGTATTTTTCACAACTTTTCAAACTCTTCGTATTTGTCACACCTTTTCATTCTCCTCGTATTTTTCACAGCTTTTCATGCTCATCGGATTTGTCACACCTTTTCAAGCTCTTCGTATTTTTCAACCAGCGTGCCGGTTTCATGCTGCCTCATATTTTTGCATACCCGTTCATGGCTCTTCATAGTTTTTCACGACATTTTCATGCTCTTCTATTTTACACACGCTTTTGCATGGTGCTCGACGTATATTTCACACCATTTCATGCTCCACAGATTTTTCATACAGTTTCATTCTCCTCATATTTTTCGCACCTCTACACGCTCCCGATATTTTTGACACCTTTTCATGCTCTTCATATATTGAAGTCCTTCCCATGCTGATCATATTTTTCAGACCTTTTAATGCTCCTCATACTTTTCAGACCATTTCAGGCTCCTCGTATTTTTCAGACCTTTTCATGCTCCTGGTATTTTTCAGACCTTGTCATGCTCCTCATATTTTTCAGACAGTTTCATGCTCCTCATATTATTCACACCTTTTCATGGTCCTCGTATTTTTCACACCTTTTCATGCTCCTCGAATTCTTCACACCTTTTCATGCTCCTCGTATTTTTCACAACTTTTCATGCTCCTCATATTTTTCACAACTTTTCTTTCTCCTCTTATTGTCACACCTTTTCATGCTCTTCATATTTTAACACCTTTTCATGCCTCTCGTATTTTTCACGTCTTTTCGTGCACCTCGTATTTATCAGGCCTTTTCATGCTCCTCATATTTTTCATACCATTTCATACTCCTTGTATTTTTCACACCTTTTCATGCTCCTCGTATTTTTCACACCTCTTCATGCTCCTCGTATTTTTCACACCTTTTCATTTCCCTCGTATTTTTCACAACTTTTCATGGTCTTCATATTTTTCAAACCTTTTCTAGCTCCTCATATTTTTCAGACCTTTTCATGCTCCTCGTATTTTTCATACCTTTTCATCCTTCTCATGTTTATTACACCTTTTCATGCTCCACGTATTTTTCAGACCTTTTTATGCTCCTCTTATTTCTCAGAACTTTTCATTCTCCTCGAATTTTTAATACCTTTTCATGCTCCTTGTCTTTTTCAGACCTTTTCAGGCTCCTCGTATTTTCCAGAATATTTCTTGCTCCTCGTATTTTTCAGACCATTTCATGCTCCTCATATTTTCCAGACCTTTTCATGCTCTTCGTATTTTTCAGACATTTTCATCCACCTCGTATTTTTCACACCTTTTCATGCTCCTCGAATTCTTCACACCTTTTCATGCTCCTCGTATTTTTCACAACTTTTCATGCTCTCGTATTTTTCACACCTTTTCGTGCTCCTCTTATTGTCACACCTTTTCGGGCTCTTCATATTTTTCACACCTCTTCATGCTCCTCGTATTTTTCACACCTTTTAATGTCCTCATATTTTTCAAAACTTTTCATGGTCTTCATATTTTTCACACCTTTTCAGGCTCTTCATTTTTTTCATATCTTTTCTAGCTCCTCATATTTTTCAGACCTTTTCATGCTCCTCGTATTTTTCAGGCCTTTTCATGCTTCTCGTGTTTATTGCACCTTTTCATGCTTCGCGTAATTTTCAGACCTTTTTATGCTCCTCATATTTTCCAGACCTTTTCATGCTCCTAGTATTTTTCAGACATTTCCATCCTCCTCGTATTTTTCAGACCTTTTCATGCTCCTCATATTTTTCACACCTTTTCATGCTCCTCGTATTTTTCACACATCTTCATGCTCCTAGTATTTTTCACACCTTTACATTTTCCTCGTATTTTTCACACCTTTTCATGGTCTTCATATTTTTCACACCTTTTCAGGCTCTTCATATTTTTCAAACCTTTTCTAGCTCCTCATATTTTTCAGACCTTTTCATGCTCCTCATATTTTTCACACCTTTTCGTCCTCCTCTTATTGTCACACCTTTTTGGGCTCTTCATATTTTTCACACCTTTTCATGCTCCTCGTATTTTTCACACCTTTTCATGCTCCTCGTATTTATAAGGCCTTTTCATGCTCCTTATATTTTTCATACCATTTCATGCTCCTTGTATTTTTCAGACCTTTTCATGCTCCTCGTATTTTTCACACCTTTTCATGCTCCTCTTATTGTCACACCTTTTCGGGCTCTTCATATTTTTCACACCTTTTCATGCTCCTCATATTTTTCACGCCTTTTCATGCTCCTCGTATTTATCAGGCCTTTTCAGGCTCCTCGTATTTTTCAGATCTTTTCATTCTCTTCCTATTTTTCACACATTTTCATGCTCTTCATAATTTTCACAGCTTTTCATGCTCTTCGTATTTTTCACACAATTTCATGCTCCTCATATTTTTCAACACCTTTTCATGCTCCTCGTGTTCTTCACACCTTTTCATGCTCCTCGTATTTTTCACAACTTTTCATGCTCTCGTATTTTTCACACCTTTTCGTGCTCCTCGTATTTATAAGGCCTTTTCATGCTCCTTATATTTTTCATACCATTTCATGCTCTTCGTATTTTTCACCCCTTTTCATGCTATTCGTATTTTTCACTCCTTTTCATGGTCTTTGTATTTTTCACACCTTTTCATGCTCTTCGTATTTTTCACACCTTTTCATGCTCCTCGTATTTTTCACACCTCTTCATGCTCCTCGTATTTTTCACACCTTTTAATGTCCTCGTATTTCTCACAACTTTTCATGGTATTCATATTTTTCACACCTTTTCAGGCTCTTCATATTTTTCAGACCTTTTCTAGCTCCTCATATTTTTCAGACCTTTTCATGCTCCTCGTATTTTTCAGGCCTTTTCATGCTTCTCGTGTTTATTGCACCTTTTCATGCTTCGCGTAATTTTCAGACCTTTTTATGCTCCTCATATTTTCCAGACCTTTTCATGCTCCTAGTATTTTTCAGACATTTTTATCCACCTCGTATTTTTCAGACCTTTTCATGCTCCTCATATTTTTCACACCTTTCATGCTCCTCGTATTTTTCACACATTTTCATGCTCCTCGTATTTTTCAGACCTTTTTGGGCTCCTCGTATTTTTCACATCTTTTCGTGATCCTCATATTTTTCACAACTTTTCATGATCTTCGTATTTTTCACAACTTTTCGTGCTCCTCATATTTTTCACACCTTTTCATGCTCCTCGTATTTTTCACATATTTTCATGCTCCTCGTATTTTTCAGACCTTTTTGGGCTCCTCGTATTTTTCACATCTTTTCGTGATCCTCATATTTTTCACAACTTTTCATTGTCTTCGTATTTTTCACAACTTTTCGTGCTCCTCATATTTTCAACACCTTTTCATGCTCCTCGTGTCCTTCACAGATTTTCATGCTCTTCATATTATTCACACTTTTTCATGCTCCTCGTATTTTTCACACCTTTTCATGCTCCTCGAATTCTTCACACCTTTTCATGCTCCTCGTATTTTTCACAACTTTTCATACTCCTCATATTTTTCACAACTTTTCGTTCTCCTCTTATTGTCACACCTTTTCATGCTCTTCATATTTTTCACACCTTTTCATGCTCCTCGTATTTTTCACGTCTTTTCGTGCTCCTCGTATTTATCAGGCCTTTTCATGCTCCTCATATTTTTCATACCATTTCATGCTCCTCGTATTTTTCACACCTTTTCATGCTCCTCGTATTTTTCACACCTCTTCATGCTCCTCGTGTTTTTCACACCTTTTCTTTTCCCTCGTATTTTTCACAACTTTTCATGGTCTTCATATTTTTCAAACCTTTTCTAGCTCCTCATATTTTTCAGACCTTTTCATGCTCCTCGTATTTTTCATACCTTTTCATCCTTCTCGTGTTTATTACACCTTTTCATGCTCCGTGTAATTTGCAGACCTTTTTATGCTCCTCTTATTTCTCAGAACTTTTCATTCTCCTCGAATTTTTCACACCTTTTCATGCTCCTTGTCTTTTTCAGACCTTTTCAGGCTCCTCTTATTTTCCAGAATATTTCATGCTCCTCGTATTTTTCAGACCATTTCATGCTCCTCATATTTTCCAGACCTTTTCATGCTCCTCGTATTTTTCAGACATTTTCATCCACCTCGTATTTTTCAGACCTTTTCATGCTCCTCATATTTTTCACACCTTTTCATGCTCCTCGTATTCTTCACACATTTTCATTCTCCTCGTATTTTTCACCCCTTTTCATGCTATTCGTATTTTTCACTCATTTTCATGGTCTTTGTATTTTTCACACCTTTTCATGCTCCTCGTATTTTTCACATCTTTTCATGCTCCTCGAATTTTTCAGAACATTTCAAGTTCCTCATATTTTCCAGACCTTTTCATGCTCCTCGTATTTTTCACAACTTTTCAAACTCTTCGTATTTGTCACACCTTTTCATTCTCCTCGTATTTTTCACAGCTTTTCATGCTCATTGGATTTGTCACACCTTTTCAAGCTCTTCGTATTTTTCACACCGTTTCATGCTCCTCATATTTTTCATACCCGTTCATGCTCTTCATATTTTTCACACATTTTCATGCTCTTCATATTTTACACACCTTTTCATGCTCACGTATATTTCACACCATTTCATGCTCCACAGATTTTTCATACAGTTTCATTCTCCTCATATTTTTCGCACCTCTACACGCTCCTGATATTTTTGACACCTTTTCATGCTCTTCATATATTGAAGTCCTTTTCATGCTGATCCTATTTTTCTTTCCTTTTAATGCTCCTCATACTTTTCAGACCATTTCAGGCTCCTCGTATTTTTCAGACCTTTTCATGCTCCTGGTATTTTTCAGACCTTTTCATGCTCCTCATATTTTTCAGACAGTTTCATGCTCCTCATATTTTTCACACCTTTTCATTGTCCTCGTATTTTTCACACCTTTTCATGCTCCTCGAATTCTTCACACCTTTTCATGCTCCTCGTATTTTTCACAACTTTTCATGCTCCTCATATTTTTCACAACTTTTCTTTCTCCTCTTATTGTCACACGTTTTCATGCTCTTCATATTTTCACACCTTTTCATGCTCCTCGTATTTTTCACGTCTTTTCGTGCTCCTCGTATTTATCAGGCCTTTTCATGCTCCTCATATTTTTCATACCCTTTCATCCTCCTCGTCTTTTTCACACCTTTTCATGCTCCTCGTATTTTTCACACCTCTTCATGCTCCTCGTATTTTTCACACCTTTTCATTTCCCTCGTATTTTTCACAACTTTTCATGGTCTTCATATTTTTCAAACCTTTTCTAGCTCCTCATATTTTTCAGATCTTTTCATGCTCCTCGTATTTTTCATACCTTTTCATCCTTCCCGTGTTTATTACACCTTTTCATGCTCCGCGTAATTTGCAGACCTTTTTATGCTCCTCTTATTTCTCAGAACTTTTCATTCTCCTCGAATTTTTAACACCTTTTCATGCTTCTTGTCTTTTTCAGACTTTTTCAGGCTCCTCGTATTTTCCAGAATATTTCATGCTCCTCGTATTTTTCAGACCATTTCATGCTCCTCATATTTTCCAGACCTTTTCATGCTCCTCGTATTTTTCAGACATTTTCATCCACCTCGTATTTTTCACACCTTTTCATGCTCCTCGAATTCTTCACACCTTTTCATGCTCCTCGTATTTTTCACAACTTTTCATGCTCTCGTATTTTTCACACCTTTTCATGCTCCTTGTATTTATAAGGCCTTTTCATGCTCCTTATATTTTTCACACCTCTTCATGCTCCTCGTATTTTTCACACCTTTTAATGTCCTCATATTTTTCAAAACTTTTCATGGTCTTCATATTTTTCACACCTTTTCAGGCTCTTCATATTTTTCAGACCTTATCTAGCTCCTCATATATTTCAGACCTTATCATGCTCTTCGTATTTTCAGGCCTTTTCATGCTTCTCGTGTTTATTGCACCTTTTCATGCTTCGCGTAATTTTCAGACCTTTTTATGCTCCTCATATTTTCCAGACCTTTTCATGCTCCTAGTATTTTTCAGACATTTCCATCCACCTCGTATTTTTCAGACCTTTTTATGCTCCTCATATTTTCCAGACCTTTTCATGCTCCTCGTATTTTTCACACATCTTCATGCTCCTAGTATTTTTCACACCTTTACATTTTCCTCGTATTTTTCACAACTTTTCATGGTCTTCATATTTTTCACACCTTTTCAGGCTCTTCATATTTTTCAAACTTTTTCTAGCTCCTCATATTTTTCAGACCTTTTCATGCTCCTCATATTTTTCACACCTTTTCGTGCTCCTCTTATTGTCACACCTTTTTGGGCTCTTCATATTTTTCACACCTTTTCATGCTCCTCGTATTTTTCACACCTCTTCATGCTCCTCGTATTTATAAGGCCTTTTCATGCTCCTTATATTTTTCATACCATTTCATGGTCTTCGTATTTTTGACACCTTTTCATGCTCCTCGTATTTTTCACACCTCTTCATGCTCCTCGTATTTTTCACACCTTTTCGTTTCCCTCGTATTTTTCACAACTTTTCATGGTCTTCATATTTTTCACACCTTTTCATGCTCCTCATATTTTTCAGACCTTTTCATGCTCCTCGTATTTTTCATACCTTTTCATCCTTCTCGTGTTCATTACACCTTTTCATGCTCCGTGTAATTTGCAGACCTTTTTATGCTCCTCTTATTTCTCAGAACTTCATTCTCCGTCGAATTTTTCACACCTTTCATGCTCCTTGTCTTTTCAGACCTTTTCAAGGCTCCTTCGTGATTTTCCAGGAATATTTGCATGCTGCCTCGTGATTTTTCAGGACCATTTCATGCTCCTCAATTTTCCAGACCTTTTCATGCTTCCTTTCGTATTTTTCAGACTTTTTCATCCACCTCGTATTTGTTCAGACCTTTTCATGCTCTCATATTTTTCACACCTTTTCATGCTCCTCGTATTTTTTCACAACCTTTTCATGGCTCCTCGTATTTTTCACAACTTTTCATGCCTCCTCATATTTTTTCACACTTTTCGTTCTCCTCTTATTGTCACAGCCCTTTCATGCTCTTGCATATTTTTTCACACCTTTTCATGCTCCTTCATTATTTTTCGGTCTTTTCATGCTCCTCGATTAATCAGGCCTTTTCGAGTCCTCATATTTTGCATACCATTTCATGCTCCTCGTATTTTCACACCAGTTTCATGCTCCTTTCGTATTTTTCACACCTCTTCTATGCTCCTCGTATTATTTCACACCTTTTTCATTTCCCTCGTATTTTTCACAACTTTTCATGGCGTCTTCATATTTTTCAACACCTTTTTCGGCTCTTCATATTGTTTCAAAAGCCTTTTCTAGCTCCTCATATTTTTTCAAGAACCTTTCGATGCTCCTCGTATTTCAGACCTTTTCATCCTTCCCAGTGTTTATTACACCTTTTCATGCTCCGATGTAATTTGCCAGACCTTTTTTATGCTCCTCGTATTGATCAGAACTGTTTCATGCTCCTCGAATGTTTCACACCTTTTTCATGCTCCTTGTCTTTTTTCAGACCTTGTTCAGGCTCCTCGTATTTTCCAGAATATTTCATTGCTCCTCGTATTTTTTCAAACCCATTTCATTGCTCCTCATATTTTCCAGACCTTTCATGCTCCTCGTATTTTTCAGACATTTTCATCCACCTGGTATTTTTCAGACCTTTTCATGCTCCTCGTATTTTTCACACATTTTCATTCTCCTCATATTTTTCACCCCTTTTCATGCTATTCGTATTTTTCAATCCTTTTCATGATCTTTGTATTTTTCACACCTTTTCATGCTCCTCGTATTTTTCACATCTTTTCATGCTGCTTGTATTTTTCAGAACATTTCAGGTTCCTCGTATTTTCCAGACCTTTTCATGCTCCTCGTATTTTTCACAACTTTTCAAACTCTTCGTATTTGTCACACCTTTTCATGCTCCTCGTATTTTTCACAGCTTTTCATGCTCATCGGATTTGTCACACCTTTTCAAGCTCTTCGTATTTTTCACACCGTTTATGCTCTTCCTGTTTTTCACACCTTTTCAGACTCTTCGTATTTTTCACACCTTTTCTTGCTCTTCATATTTTTCACACCTTTTCATGCTCTTCATATTTTTCAGACCTTTTCATGCTCTTCATATTTTTCACAGCTTTTCATGCTCTTTTTTTTCACACCTTTCATGCTCTCGAATATTTCCGACCATTTCATGCTCATCATTTTTTCACACCTTTTCATGCTCCTTATATTTTTCAAACCTTTTCATGCTCCTCATATTTTTCACACCTTTTCATGCTCCTTATATTTTTCAAACTTTTTCATGCTCTTCATATTTTTCACACCGTTTCATGCTCCTAATATTTTTCATACCCATTCATGCTCTTCATATTTTTCACACATTTTCATGCTCTTTATATTTTACACACCTTTTCATGCTCACGTATTTTTCACACCATTTCATGCTCTGCAGATTTTTCATACAGTTTCATTCTCCTCATATTTTTCACACCTCTACATGCTCCTGATATTTTTGACGCCTTTTCATGCTCTTCATATATTGAAGTCCTTTTCATGCTGCTCCTATTTTTCAGACCTTTTAATGCTCCTCGTAATTTTCAGACCATTTCATGCTCCTTGTATTTTTCAGACCTTTTCATGCTCCTGGTATTTTTCAGACCTTTTCATGCTCCTCGTATTTTTCAGACCTTTTCATGCTCTTCGCATTTTTCACACCTTTTCATGCTCCTCGTATTTTTCACACCTTTTCATGCTCCTCGTATTTTTCACACCTCTTCATGCTCCTCGTATTTTTCACACCTTTTCGTGCTCCTCTTATTGTCACACCTTTTCGGGCTCTTCATATTTTTCACACCTTTTCATGCTCCTCGAAATCTTCACACCTTTTCATGCTCCTCATATTTTTCACAACTTTTCATGCTCCTTGTATTTTTCACACCTTTTCGTGCTCCTCTTATTGTCACACCTTTTCGAGCTCTTCATATTTTTCACACCTTTTCATGCTCCTCATATTTTTCACGCCTTTTCATGCTCCTTGTATTTATCAGGCCTTTTCAGGCTCCTCGTATTTTTCAGACCTTATCATTCTCTTCTTATTTTTCACACCTTTTATGCTCTTCATATTTTTCACACCTTTTCTTGCTTTTCATAATTTTCACATTTTTTCATGCTCTTAATAATTTTCACAGCTTTTCATGCTCTTCGTATTTTTCACACATTTTCATGCTCCTCATATTTTTCACACCTTTTCATGCTCCTCGAATTCTTAACACCTTTTCATGCTCTTCGTATTTTTCACAACATTTCATCCTCTCGTATTTTTCACACCTTTTCGTGCTCCTCTTATTGTCACACCTTTTCATGCTCCTTATATTTTTCACACCTCTTCATGTTCCTCGTATTTTTCACACCTTTTCGTTTTCCTCGTATTTTTCACAACTTTTCATGGTCTTCATATTTTTCACACCTTTTCAGGCTCTTCATATTTTTCAAAACTTTTCTAGCTCCTCATATTTATCAGACCTTTTCATGCTCCTCGTATTTTTCACACCTTTTCATGCTCCTCTTATTGTCACACCTTTTTGGGCTCTTCATATTTTTCATACCATTTCATGCTCCTCGTATTTTTCACACCTTTTCATGCTCCTCGTATTTTTCACACCTCTTCATGCTCCTCGTATTTTTCACACCTTTTAACATCCTCGTATTTTTCACAACTTTTCATGGTCTTCATATTTTTCACACCTTTTCAGGCTCTTCATATTTTTCAGACCTTTTCTAGCTCCTCATATTTTTCAGACCTTTTCATGCTCCTCGTATTTTTCAGACCTTTTCATGCTTCTCGAGTTTATTGCACCTTTTCATGCTCCGCGTAATTTTCAGACCTTTTTATGCTCCTCTTATTTCTCACCTTTTCATGCTCCTCGAATTTTTCACAATTTTTCATGCTCCTTGTATTTTTCAGACCTTTTCAGGCTCCTCGTATTTTCCAGAACATTTCATGCTCCTCGTATTTTTCAGACCATTTCATGTTCCTCATATTTTCCAGACCTTTTCATGCTCCTCGTATTTTTCAACATTTTCATCCACCTCGTATTTTTCAGAACATTTCATGCTCCTCATATTTTACACACCTTTTCATGCTCACGTATATTTCACACCATTTCATGCTCCACAGATTTTTCATACAGTTTCATTCTCCTCATATTTTTCGCACCTCTACACGCTCCTGATATTTTTGACACCTTATCATGCTCTTCATATATTGAAGTCCTTCTCATGCTGATCATATTTTTCAGAACTTTTAATGCTCCTCATACTTTTCAGACCATTTCAGGCTCCTCGTATTTTTCAGACCTTTTCATGCTCCTCGTATTTTTCAGACCTTTTCATGTTCCTCATATTTTTCAGACAGTTTCATGCTCCTCATATTTTTCACACCTTTTCATGGTCCTCGTATTTTTCACACCTTTTCATGCTCCTCGAATTCTTCACACGTTTTCATGCTCCTCGTATTTTTCACAACTTTTCATGCTCCTCATATTTTTCACAACTTTTCTTTCTCCTCTTATTGTCACACCTTTTCATGCTCTTCATATTTTAACACCTTTTCATGCCTCTCGTATTTTTCACGTCTTTTCGTGCTCCTCGTATTTATCAGGCCTTTTCATGCTCCTCATATTTTTCATACCATTTCATACTCCTCGTATTTTTCACACCTTTTCATGCTCTTGATATTTTTCACACCTCTTCATGCTCCTCGTATTTTTCACACCTTTTCATTTCCCTCGTATTTTTCACAACTTTTCATGGTCTTCATATTTTTCAAACCTTTTCTAGCTCCTCATATTTTTCAGACCTTTTCATGCTCCTCGTATTTTTCATACCTTTTCATCCTTCTCATGTTTATTACACCTTTTCATGCTCCACGTAATTTGCAGACCTTTTTATGCTCCTCTTATTTCTCAGAACTTTTCATTCTCCTCGAATTTTTCACACCTTTTCATGCTCCTTGTATTTTTCAGACCTTTTCAGGCTCCTCGTATTTTCCAGAATATTTCTTGCTCCTCGTATTTTTCAGACCATTTCATGCTCCTCATATTTTCCAGACCTTTTCATGCTCCTCGTATTTTTCAGACATTTTCATCCACCTCGTATTTTTCACACCTTTTCATGCTCCTCGAATTCTTCACACCTTTTCATGCTCCTCGTATTTTTCACAACTTTTCATGCTCTCATATTTTTCACACCTTTTCATGCTCCTTGTATTTATAAGGCCTTTTCATGCTCCTTATATTTTTCACACCTCTTCATGCTCCTCGTATTTTTCACACCTTTTAATGTCCTCGTATTTTTCAAAACTTTTCATGGTCTTCATATTTTTCACACCTTTTCAGTCTCTTCATATTTTTCAGACCTTATCTAGCTCCTCATATTTTTCAGACCTTTTCATGCTCCTCGTATTTTTCAGGCCTTTTCATGCTTCTCGTGTTTATTGCACCTTTTCATGCTTCGCATAATTTTCAGACCTTTTTATGCTCCTCATATTTTCCAGACCTTTTCATGCTCCTAGTATTTTTCAGACATTTCCATCCACCTCGTATTTTTCAGACCTTTTCATGCTCCTCATATTTTTCACACCTTTTCATGCTCCTCGTATTTTTCACACCTCTTCATGCTCCTCGTATTTTTCACACCTTTACATTTTCCTCGTATTTTTCACAACTTTTCATGGTCTTCATATTTTTCACACCTTTTCAGGCTCTTCATATTTTTCAGACCTTTTCATGCTCCTCGTATTTTTCACACCTTTTCGTGCTCCTCTTATTGTCACACCTTTTTGGGCTCTTCATATTTTTCACACCTTTTCATGCTCCTCGTATTTTTCACACCTCTTCATGCTCCTCGTATTTATAAGGCCTTTTCATGCTCCTTATATTTTTCATACCATTTCATGCTCTTCATATTTTTGACACCTTTTCATGCTCCTCGTATTTTTCACACCTCTTCATGCTCCTCGTATTTTTCACACCTTTTAATGTCCTCGTATTTTTCACAACTTTTCATGGTCTTCATATTTTTCACACCTTTTCAGGCTCTTCATTTGTTTCAGACCTTTTCTAGCTCCTCATATTTTTCAGACCTTTTCATGCTCCTCGTATTTTTCAGGCCTTTTCATGCTTCTCGTGTTTATTGCACCTTTTCATGCTTCACGTAATTTTCAGACCTTTTTATGCTCCTCATATTTTCCAGACCTTTTCATGCTCCTAGTATTTTTCAGACATTTTCATCCACCTCGTATTTTTCAGACCTTTTCATGCTCCTCATATTTTTCACACCGTTTCATGCTCCTCGTAATTTTCACACATTTTCATGCTCCTCGTATTTTTCAGACCTTTTTGGGCTCCTCGTATTTTTCACATCTTTTCGTGCTCCTCATATTTTTCACAACTTTTCATGATCCTCGTATTTTTCACAACTTTTCGTGCTCCTCATATTTTCAACACCTTTTCATGCTCCTCGTGTCCTTCACAGCTTTTCATGCTCTTCATATTTTTCACACCTTTTCATGCTCCTCGTATTTTTCACACCTCTTCATGCTCCTCGTATTTTTCACACCTTTTCATTTTCCTCGTATTTTTCACAACTTTTCATGGTCTTCATATTTTTCACACCTTTTCAGGCTCTTCATATTTTTCAGACCTTTTCAAGCTCCTCATATTTTCAAGACCGTTTTTTTCATGCTCCTCGTGTTTTTTCAGTTTTTTCACGCTTCCTCGTTTTTTCCACACTTTTCATGTTTTTCATATTATTCACACTTTTCATGCTTTTCATATTTTTCAGACCTTTCCATGCTATTGATATTTTTCCAAACTATTCATGCTCTTCGTGTTTTTCACAGTGTTTCATGCTCTTCCTATTTTTCACACGTTTTAATGCTGGTCATATTTTCCACACCTTATCATGCTCTTCATATTTTTCACACCGTTCATGCTCCTAATATTTTTAACACCTTTTCATGCTCCTCATATTTTTCACACCTTTTCATGATCCTCCTATATTTCAGAACTTTTCATGCTCCTCATTTTTTTCAGACCGTTTCATGCTCCTCATATTTTTCACAGCTTTTCATGCTCCTCATATTTTTCACACCTTTTCATGCTCCTCGTATTTTCACACCGTTTCATACTCCTCATATTTTTCATCCAGATACATGCTTCTCATATTTTTCATACCTTTACATGCTCCTCATATTTTTGACACCTTTTCATGCTCCTCATATTTTTCAGATCGTTTCATGCTCTTCATATTTTCACACCGTTTCATACTCCTCATATTTTTGACACCTATTCATGCTCCTCATATTTTTCTGACCGTTTCATGCTCCTCGTATTTCTCAGTCCGTTTCATGCTCCTCTAATTTTTCACACCTTTTCATGCTCCTCATATTTTTGACAACTTTTCATGCTCCTAATATTTTTCTGACGTTTTCAGGCTCCTCGTATTTTTCAGACCTTTTCATTCTCTTCATATTTTCAACACCATTTCATGCTCTTCGTATTTTTCACACCTTTTCATGCTCTTCATAATTTTCACAGCTTTTCATGCTCTTCGTATTTTTCACACCTTTTCATGCTCCTCATATTTTTCACACCTTTTCCTGCTTCTCATATTTTTCACACCTTTTCGTGCTCTTCGTATTTTTCAGACCTTTTCGTGCTCTTCATATTTTTCAGACCTTTTCATGCTCCTCGTATTTTTCACAGATTTTCGTGCTCTTCATATTTTCACCCCTTTTCTATCTCCTCAAATTTTTCATGTTCTTCATATCTTTCACACCTTTTCTAGCTCCTCATATTTTTCAGATCTATTCATGCTCCTCCTATTTTTCAGGCCTTTTCATGCTCCTCGTATTTTTCAGATCTTTTCATGCTCCTTGCATTTTTCACACCTTTTGATGCTCCTCGTATTTTTCAGACCTTTTCATGCTCCTCGTATTTTTCACACCTTTTCGTGCTCCTCATATTTTTCACAACTTTTCATGATCCTCATATTTTTCACACCTTTTCGTGCTCCTCCTATTTTTCACACCTTTTCGTTCTCCTCGTATTTTTCAGAATTTTTCATGCTCTTCATATTTTTCACACCTTTTCATGCTCTTCATATTTTTAAAACTTTTGTGCTCTTCATATTTTTCACACCCTTTCATGCACCTCGTATATTTCAGACCTTTTCCTGCTCCTCGTATTTTTCACAACTTTTCGTGCTCCTCCTATTATTCACACCTTTTCTTCCTCCTTGTAATTTTCACACCTTTTCATGCTCGTCGTATTTTTCACAACTTTTCATGCTCCTCGTATATTCCACAGCTCTTCGTGCTCCTGGTAAATTTCAGAACTTTTCCTGCTCTTCATATTATTCACACCTTTTCGTGCTCTTCATGTTTCTCATACCTTGTCATGCTCTTCATATTTTTCACACCTTTTCATGCTCCTCGTCTTTTTCACACCTTTTCATGCTCCTCGAATTCTTCACACCTTTCCATGATCTTCGTTTTTTTCACAACATTTCATGCTCCTCGTATTTTTCACACCATTTCATGTTCCGCGTTTTTTTCACAACTTTTCATGCTCCTCCTATTTTGCGCAACTTTTCATGCTCCTTGTATTTTTCACACCTTTTCGTGCTCCTCGTATTTTCACACCTTTTCGTGCTCCTTCTATTTTTCACACCTTTTCGTCCTCTCCGTATTTTTCAGACCTTTTCATGCTCTTCATATTATTCCCACCATTTCATGCCCTTCACCTTTTTCACACCTTTTCGTGCTCTTCGTATTTTTCAGACCTTTTCATGCTCCTCGTATTTCTCAGACCTTTTCATGCTCCTAGAATTCTTCACACCTTTTCATGCTCCTCGTATTTTTCACAACTTTTCATGCTCTCTTATTTTTCACACCTTTTCGTGCTCCTCTTATTGTCACACCTTTTTGGGCTCTTCATATTTTTCACACCTTTTCATGCTCCTCGTATTTTTCACACCTTTTCATGCTCCTCGTATTTATAAGGCCTTTTCATGCTCCTTATATTTTTCATACCATTTCATGCTCCTCGTATTTTTCACACCTTTTCATGCTCCTCGTATTTTTCACACCTCTTCATGTTCCTCGTATTTTTCACACCTTTTAATGTCCTCGTATTTTTCACAACTTTTCATGGTCTTCATATTTTTCACACCTTTTCGTGCTCTTCATATTTTCACACCTTTTCTATCTCCTCAAATTTTTCATGTTCTTCATATTTTTCACACCTTTTCTAGCTCCTCATATTTTTCAGATCTATTCATGCTCCTCCTATTTTTCAGGCCTTTTAATGCTCCTCGTATTTTTCAGATCTTTTCATGCCCCTTGTATTTTTCACACATTTTTGTGCTCCTCGTATTTTTCACACCCTTTCATGCACCTCGTATATTTCAGACCTGTTCGTGATCCTCGTATTTTTCACAACTTTTCGTGCTCCTCGTATATTCCACAGCTCTTCGTGCTCCTGGTAAATTTCAGAACATTTCCTGCTCTTCATATTATTCACACCTTTTCGCGCTCTTCATATTTCTCACACCTTTTCATGCTCTTTATATTTTTCACACCTTTTCATGCTCCTCGTCTTTTTCACACCTTTTCATGGTCCTCGAATTCTTCACATCTTTTCATGATCTTCGTTTTTTTCACAACATTTCATGCTCCTCGTATTTTTCACACCATTTCATGTTCCGCGTTTTTTTCAGACCTTTTCATGCTCCTCCTATTTTGCGCAACTTTTAATGCTCCTTGTATTTTTCACACCTTTTCGTGCTCCTTGTATTTTTCACACCTTTTCGTGCTCCTTCTATTTTTCACACCTTTTCGTCCTCTCCGTATTTTTCAGACCTTTTCGTGCTCTTCATATTATTCACACCATTTCATGCCCTTCATAATTTTCACACCTTTTCGTGCTCTTCATATTTTTCAGACCTTTTCATGCTCCTCGTATTTCTCAGACCTTTTCATGCTCCTCGTATTTCTCAGACCTTTTCATGCTCCTCGTATTTCTCAGACCTTTTCATCCTCCTCGTATTTTTCACACCTTTTCATGCTCCTCGTATTTTTCACACCTCTTCATGCTCCTCGTATTTTTCACACCTTTTTGTGCTCCTCGTATTTTTCACATCTTTTCGTGCTCCTTATGTTTTTCACAACTTTTCACAATCCTCGTATTATTCACAGCTTTTCGTGCTCCTCCTATTTTTCACACCTTTTCGTGCTCCTCGTATTTTTCAGAATTTTTCATGCTCTTCATATTTTTCACACCTTTTCATGCTCTTCATATTTTTCAGAACTTTTGTCCTCTTCATAATTTTCACACACTTTCATGCTCCTCGTATATTTCAGACCTTTTCGTGCTCCTCCTATTTTTCACAACTTTTCGTGCTCCTCATATTTTTCAACACCTTTTCATGCTTATCGTGTTCTTCACAGCTTTTCATGCTCCTCGTATTTTTCACACCTTTGCATGCTCCTCGTATTTTTCACACGTTTTCGTGCTCCTCCTATTTTTCACACCTTTTCTTCCTCCTTGTATTTTCACACCTTTTCATGCTCCTCGTATTTTTCACAACTTTTCATGCTCCTCGTTATTCCACAGCTTTTCGTGCTCCTCGTAAATTTCAGACCTTTTCTTGCTCTTCATATTATTCACACATTTTCGTGCTCTTCATGTTTCTCAGACCTTTTCATGCTCTTCATATTTTTCTCACCTTTCATGCTACTCGAATTCTTCACACCTTTTCATGTTCCTCGTATTTTTCACACCTCTTCATGCTCCTCGTATTTTTCACACCTTTTCATCTTCCTCGTATTTTTTACAACTTCTCATGGTCTTCATATTTTTCACACCTTTTCAGGCTCTTCATATTTTTCAGACCTTTTCATGCTATTGATATTTTTCCAAACTTTTCATGCTCTTCGTGTTTTTCAATGTTTCATGCTCTTCCTATTTTTCACACGTTTTAATGCTGCTCATATTTTTCACACCTTATCATGCTCTTCATATTTTTCACACCGTTTCATGCTCCTAATATTTTTAACACCTTTTCATGCTCCTCATATTTTTCAGACCTTTTCATGGTCCTCCTATATTTCAGAACTTTTCATGCTCCTCATTTTTTTCAGACCGTTTCATGCACCTCATATTTTTCACACCTTTTCATGCTCCTCATATTTTACACATATTTTCATGCTCCTCGTATTTTCACACCGTTTCATACTCCTCATATTTTTCATCCAGATACATGCTTCTCATATTTTTCATACCTTTACATGCTCCTCATATTTTTGACACCTTTTCATGCTCCTCATATTTTTCAGACCGTTTCATGCTCTTCATATTTTCACACCGTTTCATACTCCTCATATTTTTGACACCTATTCATGCTCCTCATATATTTCTGACCTTTTCAGGCTCCTCGTATTTTTCAGTCCGTTTCATGCTCCTCTAATTTTTCAAAACTTTTCATGCTCTTCCTATTTTTGACAACTTTTCATGCTCCTAATATTTTTCTTACCATTTCAGGCTCCTCGTATTTTTCAGACCTTTTCATTCTTTCATATTTTTCACACCTTTTCATGCTCTTCGTATTTTTCACACCTTTTCATGCTCCTTGTATTTATAAGGCCTTTTCATGCTCCTTATATTTTTCACACCTCTTCATGCTCCTCGTATTTTTCACACCTTTTAATGTCCTCATATTTTTCAAAACTTTTCATGGTCTTCATATTTTTCACACCTTTTCAGTCTCTTCATATTTTTCAGACCTTATCTAGCTCCTCATATTTTTCAGACCTTTTCATGCTTCTCGTATTTTTCAGGCCTTTTCATGCTTCTCGTGTTTATTGCACCTTTTCATGCTTCGCGTAATTTTCAGACCTTTTTATGCTCCTCATATTTTCCAGACCTTTTCATGCTCCTAGTATTTTTCAGACATTTCCATCCACCTCGTATTTTTCAGACCTTTTTATGCTCCTCATATTTTCCAGACCTTTTCATGCTCCTCGTATTTTTCACACATCTTCATGCTCCTAGTATTTTTCACACCTTTACATTTTCCTCGTATTTTTCACAACTTTTCATGGTCTTCATATTTTTCACACCTTTTCAGGCTCTTCATATTTTTCAAACCTTTTCTAGCTCCTCATATTTTTCAGACCTTTTCATGCTCCTCGTATTTTTCACACCTTTTCGTGCTCCTCTTATTGTCACACCTTTTTGGGCTCTTCATATTTTTCACACCTTTTCATGCTCCTCGTATTTTTCACACCTCTTCATGCTCCTCGTATTTATAAGGCCTTTTCATGCTCCTTATATTTTTCATACCATTTCATGCTCTTCGTATTTTTGACACCTTTTCATGCTGCTCGTATTTTTCACACCTCTTCATGCTCCTCGTATTTTTCACACCTTTTAATGTTCTCGTATTTTTCACAACTTTTCATGGTCTTCATATTTTTCACACCTTTTCAGGCTCTTCATTTTTTTCAGACCTTTTCTAGCTCCTCATATTTTTCAGACCTTTTCATGCTCCTCGTATTTTTCAGGCCTTTTCATGCTTCTCGTGCTTATTGCACCTTTTCATGCTTCGCGTAATTTTCAGACCTTTTTATGCTCCTCATATTTTCCAGACCTTTTCATGCTCCTAGTATTTTTCAGACATTTTCATCCACCTCATATTTTTCAGACCTTTTCATGCTCCTCGTATTTTTCACACCTTTTCATGCTCCTCGTATTTTTCACACATTTTCATGCTCCTCGTATTTTTCAGACCTTTTTGGGCTCCTTGTATTTTTCACATCTTTTCGTGATCCTCATATTTTTCACAACTTTTCATGATCCTCGTATTTTTCACAACTTTTCGTGCTCCTCATATTTTCAACACCTTTTCATGCTCCTCGTGTCCTTCACAGCTTTTCATGCTCTTCATATTTTTCATACCTTTTCATGCTCCTCGAATTCTTCACACCTTTTCATGCTCCTCGTATTTTTCACAACTTTTCATGCTCCTCATATTTTTCCCAACTTTTCGTTCTCCTCTTATTGTCACACCTTTTCATGCTCTTCGTATTTTTCACAACTTTTCATGCTCCTCATATTTTTCAGACCGTTTCATGCTCCTCGTGTTTTTCAGATCTTTTCATGCTCCTCGTATTTTCCACACCTTTTCATGTTTTCATATTATTCACACCTTTTCATGCTTTTCATATTTTTCAGACCTTTTCATGCTATTGATATTTTTCCAAACTTTTCATGCTCTTCGTGTTTTTCACAGTGTTTCATGTTCTTCCTCTTTTTCACACGTTTTAATGCTGGTCATTTTTCCACACCTTATCATGCTCTTCATATTTTTCACACCGTTCATGCTCCTAATATTTTTAACACCTTTTCATGCTCCTCATATTTTTCAGACCTTTTCATGGTCCTCCTATATTTCAGAACTTTTCATGCTCCTCATTTTTTTCAGACCGTTTCATGCTCCTCATATTTTTCACACCTTTTCATGCTCCTCATATTTTTCACACCTTCTCATGCTCCTTGTATTTTCACACTGTTTCAACTCCTCATATTTTTCATCCAGATACATGCTTCTCATATTTTTCATACCTTTACATGCTCCTCCTATTTTTGACACCTTTTCATGCTCCTCATATTTTTCAGACCGTTTCATGCTCTTCATATTTTCACACCGTTTCATACTCCTCATATTTTTGACACCTATTCATGCTCATCATATTTTTCTGACCGTTTCATACTCCTCGTATTTTTCAGTCCGTCTCATGCTCCTCTAATTTTTCACACCTTTTCATGCTCCTCATATTTTTGACAACTTTTCATGCTCCTAATATTTTTCTGACGTTTTCAGGCTCTCGTATTTTTCAGACCTTTTCATTCTCTTCATATTTTTCACACCTTTTCATGCTCTTCGTATTTTTCACACCTTTTCATGCTCTTCATAATTTTCACAGCTTTTCATGCTCTTCGTATTTTTCACACCTTTTCATGCTCCTCATATTTTTCATACCTTTTCCTGCTTCTCATATTTTTCACACCTTTCCGTGCTCTTCGTATTTTTCAGACCTTTTCGTGCTCTTCATATTTTTCAGACCTTTTCATGCTCCTCGTATTTTTCACAGCTTTTCGTGCTCTTCATATTTTCACACCTTTTCTATCTCCTCAAATTTTTCATGTTCTTCATATTTTTCACACCTTTTCTAGCTCCTCATATTTTTCAGATCTATTCATGCTCCTCCTATTTTTCAGGCCTTTTCATGCTCCTCGTATTTTTCACACCTTTTTGTGCTCCTCGTATTTTTCACACATTTTCATGCTCCTCGTATTTTTCACACCTTTTCGTGCTCCTCATATTTTTCACAACTTTTCATGCTCCTCATATTTTTCACACCTTTTCGTGCTCCTCCTATTTTTCACACCTTTTCGTTCTCCTCGTATTTTTCAGAATTTTTCATGCTCTTCATATTTTTCACACCTTTTCATGCTCTTCGTATTTTTAAAACTTTTGTGCTCTTCATATTTTTCACACCCTTTCATGCACCTCGTATATTTCAGACTTTTTCCTGCTCCTCGTATTTTTCACAACTTTTCGTGCTCCTCCTATTATTCACACCTTTTCTTCCTCCTTGTAATTTTCACACCCTTTCATGCTCGTCGTATTTTTCACAACTTTTCATGCTCCTCGTATATTCCACAGCTCTTCGTGCTCCTGGTAAATTTCAGAACTTTTCCTGCTCTTCATATTATTCACACCTTTTCGTGCTCTTCATGTTTCTCATACCTTGTCATGCTCTTCATATTTTTCACACCTTTTCATGCTCCTCGTCTTTTTCACACCTTTTCATGCTCCTCGAATTCTTCACACCTTTTCATGATCTTCGTTTTTTTCACAACATTTCATGCTCCTCCTATTTTTCACACCATTTCATGTTCCGCGTTTTTTTCACAACTTTTCATGCTCCTCCTATTTTGTGCAACTTTTCATGCTCCTTGTATTTTTCACACCTTTTCGTGCTCCTCGTATTTTCACACCTTTTCGTGCTCCTTCTATTTTTCACACCTTTTCGTCCTCTCCGTATTTTTCAGACCTTTTCATGCTCTTCATATTATTCCCACCATTTCATGCCCTTCACCTTTTTCACATGTTTTCGTGCTCTTCGTATTTTTCAGACCTTTTCATGCTCCTCGTATTTCTCAGACCTTTTCATGCTCCTAGAATTCTTCACACCTTTTCATGCTCCTCGTATTTTTCACAACTTTTCATGCTCTCGTATTTTTCACACCTTTTCGTGCTCCTCTTATTGTCACACCTTTTTGGGCTCTTCATATTTTTCACACCTTTTCATGCTCCTCGTATTTATAAGGCCTTTTCATGCTCCTTATATTTTTCATACCATTTCATGCTCCTCGTATTTTTCACACCTTTTCATGCTCCTCGTATTTTTCACACCTCTTCATGCTCCTCGTATTTTTCACACCTTTTAATGTCCTCGTATTTTTCACAACTTTTCATGGTCTTCATATTTTTCACACCTTTTCGTGCTCTTCATATTTTCACACCTTTTCTATCTCCTCAAATTTTTCATGTTCTTCATATTTTTCACACCTTTTCATGCTCCTCATATTTTTCACACCTTTTCATGCTCCTCATATTTTTGACATCTTTTAATTTTCTTCATGTTTTTCAGACCTTTTCATGCTCCTCCTATTTTTGACGCCTTTTCATGCTCTTCACATTTTTCACACTTTTTCATGCTCCTCATATTTTTGACACTTTTTCATGCTCTTCATATTTTTCACACCTTTTCATGCTCCTCATATTTTTCAGACCGTTTCATGCTCTTCATATTTTTCAGACCTTTTCATGCCCCTCGTGTATTTCAGACCATTTCATGCTCCTCGTATTTTTCAGACCCTTTCATGCTCCTTGTATTTTTCAGTCATTTTAATGCTCCTCGTATATTTCACAACTTTTCATGCTGTTTGTATTTGTCACTCCTTTTCAAGCGCTTCGTTTTTTTCGGACCTTTTCATGTTCTTCGTGTTTTTCACACCTTTTCATGCTCTCGTATTTTTCAGACCTTTTCAAACTCCTCATATTTTTCACACCTTTTCATGATATTCATTTTTTTCACACCGTTTCATCCTCCTCATATTTTTCATACAGATTCATGCTCCTCAAATTTTTAACACCTTTACATGTTCCTCATATTTTTGACACCTTTTCATGCTCTTCATATTTTACACACCTTTTCATTCTCCTCATATTTTTGACACCTTTTCATGCTCCACATATTTTTAACACCTTTTCATGCTCCTCGTATTTTTCAGACATTTTCATGCTCCTCGTACTTTTCACACTTTTTCATGCTATTCATATTTTTCACACCTTTTTATGCTCCTCGTATTTTTCACAGCTTTTCATGCTCCTTGTATTTATCACAACTTTTCATGCTCTTCATATTTGTCACACCTTTTCATGGTCTTATTTTCCACACTTTTACATGCTGTGCATGTTTTTCACACCTTTTCATGCTCTTCTTATTTTTCACATTTTTTCATGCTTTTCATATTTTTCACACCTTTTCCTGCTCTTCGTGTTTTTCACACCTTTTCATGCTCTCGTATTTTTCAGACATTTTAATGCTCCTTGTACATTTCACATCTTTTCATGCTCCTAGTATTTTTCACACCTTTTCATGCTCCTCATACTTTTCACACCTTTTCATGCTCTTCATATTTTTCACACCGTTCATGCTCCTCAAATTTTTTATACAAATTCATGCTCCTCTATTTTTCAACCTTCACATGCTACTCATACTTTTGACACCGTTTCATGCTCTTCATAATTTTGACACCTTTTCATGCTCCCCATATTTTTCACACTTTTTCATGCTCTACATATTTTTCAGTCCTTTTCATGCTCCTCGTATTTTTCACAACTTTACATGCTCTTCTTATTTGTCACACCTTTTCAAGCTCTTCGTATTTTTCACACCTTTTCATGCTCTTCGTGTTTCTCACACCTTTTCATGCTCTTCGTATTTTTCACACCTTTTCATGCTCCTTATATTTTTGACACCTTTTCATGGTCTTCATATTTTTCAGACCTTTACATGCTCCTCGTATATTTCACACCTTTTCATGCTCCTGTATTTTTCAGAGCTTTTCATGCTCCTCGAATTTTTCAGACCTTTAAGTGCTACTCTTATTTTTCAGATCTTTTCATGCTCCTCATTTTTTCACACCATTTCATGTTCCTCTTATTTTTCACACCATTTCATGCTCCTCGTATTTTTCATACCCTTTCATGCTCTTCATATTTTTCACACATTTTCATGGTCCACGTATTTTACACACCTTTTCATGCTCCTCGTATACTTCACACCATTTCATGCTCCTCAGATTTTTCATACAGTTTCATTCTCCTCATATTTTTTACACCTCTACATGCTCCTCATATTTTTGACACCTTTTCATGCTCTTCATATATTGCAGTCCTTGTCATGCTCCTCGTATTTTTCAGACCTTTTCAAACTCCTCATATTTTTCAGACCTTTTCATGCTCCTCGTATTTTTCAGACGTTTTCATTCTCCATTTATTTATCACACGTTTCATGCTCTTCGTATTTTTCACCCTTTTTTGCTCCTCGTATTTTTCAGACCTTTTCATGCTCGTCGTTTTTTCAGACCATTTCATGCTCCACATATTTTTGACAGTTTTTCATGCCCCTCATATTTTTCAGAAAGTTTCCTGCTCCTCATATTTTTATGACCGTTTCATGCTCTTGATATTTTTCACAGCTTTTCATGGTCTTCATATTTTTCACAACTTTTCATGCACCTCATATTTTTGAAATCTTTAGAAGCTCTTCATATTTTTCACACCTTTTTATGCTCCTCATATTTTTCACACCTTTTCATGCTCCTCATATTTTTGACACTTTTAATGTTCTTCATGTTTTTCAAACCTTTTCATGCTCCTCATATTTTTGACACCTTTTCATGCTCTTCAACATTTCACACCGTTTCATGCTCCTCATATTTTTGACACCTTTTCATGCTCTTCCTATTTTTCACACCGTTTCATGCTCCTCATATTTTTCATACAGATTCATGCTCTTCCTATTTTTCACACCTTTAAATGCTCCTCATATTTTTGACACGTTTTCATGCTCTTCATATTTTTCACACCTTTCATGCTCCTCATATTTTTGACACCTTTTCATGTTCTTCATATTTTCAGGACCTTTTCATGCCCCTCGTGTATTTCAGACCATTTCATGCTCCTCGTATTTTCAGACCCTTTCATGCTCCTCGTATTTTTCAGATCTTTTCATGCTCTCGTATTTTTCAGAATCTTTTCATGCTCCTCGTATTTTTCAGACCCTTTCATGCTCCTCGTATTTTTCAGACCTTTTCAGGCTCCTCGTATTTTTCACACCTTTTCATGCTTCTCGTATTTTTCACAACTTTTCATGTTGTTTGTATTTGTCACACCTTTTCAAGCTCTTCGTTTTTTTTCGGACCTTTTCATGCTCTTCGTGTTTTCCCACCTTTTCAGGCTGTTCTTATTTTTCACATATTTTCAAAGCTCCTCGTATTTTTCACAACTGTTCATGCTCCTGGTATTTTTCACAACTTTTCATGCTCTTCGTATTTGTCACACCTTTTCATGCTCTTCTTATTTTCTACACTTTTACATGCTCTGCATGTTTTACACACCTTTTCATACTCTTCTTATTTTTCACATTTTTTCATGCTCTTCAAATTTTTCACACCTTTTCATGCTCTCTATATTTTTCAGACCTTTTCATGCTTTTTATATTATTCACAGCTTTTCATGCTCTTCGTGTTTTTCACACCTTTTCATGCTCCTGGTATTTGTCACATCTTTTCATGCTCTTTGAAGTTTTCATACCTTTTCATGCTCTTCGTATATTTCCCACCATTTCATGCTCGTCATATTTTTCACACCTTTTCATGCTCTTCACTTTTTTCACACCATTTCATGCTCCACATATTTTTGACAGTTTTTCATGCCCCTCATATTTTTCAGACAGTTTCCTGCTCCTCATATTTTTCAGACCGTTTCATGCTCTTGATATTTTTCACACCTTTTCATGGTCTTCATATTATTCACAACTTTTCATGCACCTCATATGTTTGAAATCTTTACAATCTCTTCATATTTTTCACACCTTTTCATGCTCCTCATATTTTTCACACCTTTTCATGCTCCTCATATTTTTGACACCTTTTAATGTTCTTCATGTTTTTCAGACCATTGCATGCTCCTCATATTTTTGACCCCTTTTCATGCTCTTCACATTTTTCACACCGTTTCATGCTCCTCATATTTTTGACACCTTTTCATGCTCTTCCTATTTTTCACACCGTTTCATGCTCCTCATATTTTTCATACAGAATCATGCTCTTCCTATTTTTCACAGCTTTAAATGCTCCTCATATTTTTGACACCTTTTCATGCTCTTCATATTTTTCACACCTTTTCATGCTCCTCATATTTTTGACACCTTTTCATGCTCTTCATATTTTCAGACCTTTTCATGCCCCTCGTGTATTTCAGACCATTTCATGCTCTTCGTATTTCTCACACCTTTTCATGCTCCTCGTATTTTTCACAACTTTTCATGCTGTTTGTATTTGTCACACCTTTTCAAGCTCTTCGTTTTTTCCGGACCTTTTCATGCTCTTCGTGTTTTTCACACCTTTTCAGGCTGTTCTTATTTTTCACACATTTTCATGCTCTTCGTGCTTTTCACACCTTTTCATGCTCTCGTATTTTTCAGACCTTTTCAAACTCCTCATATTTTTCACACCTTTTCATGATATTCATTTTTTTCACACCGTTTCATCCTCCTCATATTTTTCATACAGATTCATGCTCCTCAAATTTTTAACACCTTTATATGTTCCTCATATTTTTGACACCTTTTCATGCTCTTCATATTTTACACACCTTTTCATTCTCCTCATATTTTTGACACCTTTTCATGCTCCACATATTTTTCACACCTTTTCATGCTCCTCGTATTTTTCAGACATTTTCATGCTCCTCGTACTTTTCACACTTTTTCATGCTATTCATATTTTTCACATCTTTTTATGCTCCTCGTATTTTTCACAGCTTTTCATGCTCCTCGTATTTATCACAACTTTTCATGCTCTTCATATTTGTCACACCTTTTCATGCTCTTCTTATTTTCCACACTTTTACATGCTGTGCATGTTTTTCACACCTTTTCATGCTCTTCTTATTTTTCACACTTTTTCATGCTCTACATATTTTTCACACCTTTTCATGCTCTTCGTATTTTTCACACCTTTTCATGCTCCTTATATTTTTGACACCTTTTCATGCTCTTCATATTTTTCAGACCTTTACATGCTCCTCGTATATTTCACACCTTTTCATGCTCCTGTATTTTTCAGAGCTTTTCATGCTCCTCGTATTTTTCAGACCTTTAAGTGCTTCTCTTATTTTTCAGATCTTTTCATGCTCCTCATTTTTTCACACCATTTCATGTTCCTCTTATTTTTCACACCGTTTCATGCTCCTCGTATTTTTCATACCCTTTCATGCTCTTCATATTTTTCACACATTTTCATGGTCCACGTATTTTACACACCTTTTCATGCTCCTCGTATACTTCACACCATTTCATGCTCCTCAGATTTTTCATACAGTTTCATTCTCCTCATATTTTTCACACCTCTACATGCTCCTCATATTTTTGACACCTTTTCATGCTCTTCATATATTGCAGTCCTTGTCATGCTCCTCGTATTTTTCAGACCTTTTCAAACTCCTCATATTTTTCAGACCTTTTCTTGCTCCTCGTATTTTTCAGACGTTTTCATTCTCCATTTTTTTATCACACGTTTCATGCTCTTCGTATTTTTCACCCTTTTTTGCTCCTCGTATTTTTCAGACCTTTTCATGCTCGTCGTTTTTTCAGACCACTTCATGCTCCTCGAATTTTTCACACTTTTTCATGCTCCTGGTATATTTCAGTCCTTTTCATGCTTCTCGTATTTTGCAGACCTTTTCATGCTCTTCGTATTTTTCAAACCTGTTCATGGTCTTCATGTTTTTCACACCTTTTCCTGCTCTTCGAATTTTTCAGGCCGTTTCATGCTCTTGATAATTTTCACACCTTTTTATGCTCTTCGTGTTTTTCACACCTTTTCATGGTCTGGCGTATATTTCCCACCGTTTCATGCTCGTCATATTTTTTCACACCTTTTCATTGCTCTTCACCTTTTTTCAACCATTTCATGCTCCACATATTTGACAGTTTTTCATGCCCCCTCATATTTTTCAGACAGTTTCCTGCTCCTCATATTTTTCAGACCGTTTATTTCGTATTTTTCAGACCTTTTCGTGCTCTTCATATTTTTCAGAACTTTTCATGCTCCTCGTATTTTTCACACCTTTTCATTCTCTTCATATTTTCACACCTTTTCTATCTCCTCAAATTTTTCATGTTCTTCATATTTTTCACACCTTTTCTAGCTCCTCATATTTTTCAGATCTATTCATGCTCCTCCTACTTTTCAGGCCTTTTCTTGCTCCTCGTATTTTTCAGACCTATTCATGCTCCTGGTATTTTTTACACCTTTTCATTCTCCTCGTATTTTCCACACCTTTTCATGCTGTTCATATTATTCACACCTTTTCATGCTTTTCATATTTTTCAGACCTTTTCATGCTGTTGATATTTTTCCAAACTTTTCATGCTCTTCGTGTTTTTCACAGTGTTTCATGCTCTTCCTATTTTTCACACGTTTTAGTGCTGCTCATATTTTTCACACCTTATCATGCTCTTCATATTTTTCACTCCGTTTCATGCTCCTAATATTTTTAACACCTTTTCATGCTCCTCATATTTTTCAGACCTTTTAATGCTCCTCATACTTTTCAGACCATTTCAGGCTCCTCGTATTTTTCAGACCTTTTCATGCTCCTGGTATTTTTCAGACCTTTTCATGCTCCTCGTATTTTTCAGACCTTTTCATGCTCTTCGCATTTTTCAGACCTTTTCATGATCCTCGTATTTTTCACACCTTCTCATGCTCTTCGTATTTTTCACAACTTTTCATGCTCCTCATTTTTTTCAGACCGTTTCATGCTCCTCATATTTTTCAGACAGTTTCATGCTCCTCATATTTTTCAGAAAGTTTCATGCTCCTCGTATTTTTCAGATCTTTTCATGCTCCTCGTATTTTCCACACCTTTTCATGTTTTCATATTATTCACACCTTTTCATGCTCCTCATATTTTTCAGACCTTTTCATGGTCCTCCTATATTTCAGAATTTTTCATGCTCCTCATTTTTTTCAGACCGTTTCATGCTCCTCATATATTTCACACCTTTTCATGCTCCTCATATTTTTCACACCTTTTCATGCTCCTCGTATTTTCACACCGTTTCATACTCCTCATATTTTTCATCCAGATACATGCTTCTCATATTTTTAATACCTTTACCTGCTCCTCATATTTTTGACACCTTTTCATGCTCCTCATATTTTTCAGACTGTTTCATGCTCTTCATATTTTCACACCATTTCATACTCCTCATATTTTTGACACCTATACATGCTCCTCATATTTTTCTGACCATTTCATGCTCCTCGTATTTTTCTGTCCGTTTCATGCTCCTCTAATTTTTCACACCTTTTCATGCTCCTCATATTTTTGACAACTTTTCATGCTCCTAATATTTTTCTGACCTTTTCAGGCTCCTCGTATTTTTCAGACCGTTTCATTCTCTTCATATTTTTCACACCTTTTCATGCTCTTCGTATTTTTCACACCTTTTCATGCTCTTCATAATTTTTCACAGCTTTCATGCCCTCGTATTTTTTCAAGCACCTTTTCATGCTCCTCATATTTTTTCACCACTTTCATGTCCTATATTTTCACACTTTCCGTGTTCTTTTGTATTTTTCAGACCTTTTCCGTGCTCTTCATATTTTCATACCTTTTCATGCTCCTTCCGTATTTTTCAAAGCTTTTCGTGCTTTCATCATTTTCACACCTTTTCTATCTCCTCAAATTTTTCATTTCTTCATAATTTTCACACCTTTTCTAGCTCCTCATAATTTTCCGATCTATTTAATCTCCTCCATTTTTCAGGCCTTTTCACGCTCCTCGTATTTTTCAGAATCTATTCACTGCTCTTTGGTACTTTTCACAACGCTTTTCAATGCTCCTCGTATATTTTCCAGACCTTTTCATGCTCCTCGTATTTTTCACACCTTTTTGTGCTCCCCGTATTTTTCACACATTTTCATGCTCCTCGTATTTTTCACACCTTTTCGTGCTCCTCATATTTTTCACAAATTTCCATGATCCTCATATTTTTCACACCTTTTCGTGCTCCTCCTATTTTTCACACCTTTTTGTTCTCCTCGTATTTTTCAGAATTTTTCATGCTCTTCATATTTTTCACACCCTTTCATGCACCTCGTATATTTCAGACCTTTTCGTGCTCCTCGTATTTTTCACAACTTTTCGTGCTCCTCCTATTATTCACACCTTTTCTTCCTCCTTGTAATTTTCACACCTTTTCATGCTCCTCGTGTTTTTCACAACTTTTCATGCTCCTCGTATATTCCACAGCTCTTCGTGCTCCTGGTAAATTTCAGAACTTTTCCTGCTCTTCATATTATTCACACCCTTTCGTGCTCTTCATGTTTCTCATACCTTTTCATGCTCTTCATATTTTTCACACCTCTTCATGCTCCTCGTCTTTTCACACCTTTTCATGCTCCTCGAATTCTTCACACCTTTTCATGATCTTCGTTTTTTTCACACCATTTCATGCTCCTCGTATTTTTCACACCATTTCATGTTCCGCGTTTTTTTCACAACTTTTCATGCTCCTCCTCTTTTGCGCAACTTTTCATGCTCCTTGTGTTTTTCACACCTTTTCGTGCTCCTCGTATTTTCACACCTTTTCGTGCTCCTTCTATTTTTCACACCTTTTCGTCCTCTCCGTATTTTTCAGACCTTTTCGTGCTCTTCATATTATTCCCACCATTTCATGCCCTTCATAATTTTCACACCTTTTCGTGCTCTTTGTATTTTTCAGACCTTTTCATGCTCCTCGTATTTCTCAGACCTTTTCATGCTCCTCGAATTCTTCTGACCTTTTCATGCTCCTCGTATTTTTCACACATTTTCATTCTCCTCGTATTTTTCACCCCTTTTCATGCTATTCGTATTTTTCACTCCTTTTCATGGTCTTTGTATTTTTCACACCTTTTCAAGCTCCTCGTATTTTTCACATCTTTTCATGCTCCTCGTATTTTTCAGAACATTTCAGGTTCCTCCTATTTTCCAGACCTTTTCATGCTCCTCGTATTTTTGACAACTTTTCAAACTCTTCGTATTTGTCACACCGTTTCATGCTCTTCGTGTTTTTCACACCTTTTCAGACTCTTCGTATTTTTCACAACTTTTCTTGCTCCTAATATTTTTCACACCTTTTCATGCTCCTCATATTTTACACATATTTTTATGCTCCTCGTATTATCACACCGTTTCATACTTCTCATATTTTTCATCCAGATACATGCTTCTCATATTTTAAATACCTTCACATGCTCCTCATATTTTTGACACCTTTTCATGCTCCTCATATTTTTCAGACCGTTTCATGCTCTTCATATTTTCACACCGTTTCAAACTCCTCATACTTTTGACACCTATTCATGCTCCTCATATTTTTCTGACCGTTTCATGCTCCTCGTATTTTTGACAACTTTTCATGCTCCTAATATTTTTCTGACCTTTTCAGGCTCCTCGTATTTTTCAGACCTTTTCATTCTCTTCTTATTTTTCACACCTTTTCATGCTCTTCGTATTTTTCACACCTTTTCATGCTCCTCATATTTTTCACACCTTTTCTTGCTCTTCATATTTTTCACACCTTTTCATGCTCTTCATATTTTTCAGACCTTTTCATGCTCTTCATATTTTTCACAGCTTTTCATGCTCTTTTTTTTTCACACCTTTCATGCTCTCGAATATTTCCGACTGTTTCATGCTCCTCATATTTTTCAAACCTTTTCATGCTCCTCATATTTTTCACACCTTTTCATGCTACTTATATTTTTCAAACCTTTTCATGCTCTTCATATTTTTCACACCGTTTCATGCTCCTCATATTTTTCATACCCGTTCATGCTCTTCATATTTTTCACACATTTTCATGCTCTTCATATTTTACACACCTTTTCATGCTCACGTATATTTCACACCGTTTCATGCTCCGCAGACTTTTCATACAGTTTCATTCTCCTCATATTTTTCACACCTCTACACGCTCCTGATATTTTTGACACCTTTTCATGCTCTTCATATATTGAAGTCCTTTTCATGCTGCTCCTATTTTTCAGACCTTTTCATGCTCCTGGTATTTTTCAGACCTTTTCATGCTCTTCGTATTTTTCACACCTTTTCATGATCCTCGTATTTTTCACACCTTCTCAAGCTCTTTGTATTTTTCACAACTTTTCATGCTCCTCATTTTTTTCAGACCATTTCATGCTCCTCATATTTTTCAGACAGTTTCATGCTCCTCATATTTTTCAGACCGTTTCATGCTCCTCGTTTTTTTCAGATCTTTTCATGCTCCTGGTATTTTCCACACCTTTTCATGCTATTCATATTATTCACACCTTTTGATATTTTTCGGACCTTTTCATGCTATTGATATTTTTCCAAACTTTTCATGCTCTTCGTGTTTTTCACAGTGTTTCATGCTCTTCCTATTTTTCACACGTTTTAATGCTGCTCATATTTTTCACACCTTATCATGCTCTTCATATTTTTCACACCGTTTCATGCTCCTAATATTTTTAACACCTTTTCATGCTCCTCATATTTTTCAGACCTTTTCATGGTCCTCCTATATTTCAGAACTTTTCATGCTCCTCATTGTTTTCAGACCGTTTCATGCTCCTCATATTTTTCACACCTTTTCATGCTCCTCATATTTTTGACACCTTTTCATGCTCCTCATATTTTTCAGACCATTTCATTCTCTTCATATTTTCACACCGTTTCATACTCCTCATATTTTTGACACCTATACATGCTCCTCATATTTTTGACACCTTTTCATGCTCCTCGTTTTTTTCAGTCCGTTTCATGCTCCTCTAATTTTTCACACCTTTTCATGCTCCTCGAATTCTTCACACCTTTTCATGCTCCTCGTATTTTCACACCGTTTCATACTCCTCATATTTTTGACAAGTTTTCATGCTCCTAATATTTTTCTGACTTTTTCAGGCTCCTCGTATTTTTCAGACCTTTTCATTCTCTTCATATTTTTCACACCTTTTCATGCTGTTCGTATTTTTCACACCTTTTCATGCTCCTCATATTTTTCACAACTTTTCATGCTCCTCGTATATTTCACATCTTTTCAAACTCTTCGTATTTGTCACACCTTTTCATGCTCCTCGTATTTTTCACAGATTTTCATGCTCTTCGGATTTGTCACACCTTTTCAAGCTCTTCATATTTTTCACAGCTTTTCATGCTCTTTTTTTTCACACCTTTCATGCTCTCGAATATTTCCGACCGTTTCATGTTCCTCATATTTTTCACACCTTTTCATGCTCCTTATATTTTTCAAACCTTTTCATGCTCTACATATTTTTCACACCTTTTCATGCTCCTTATATTTTTCAAACCTTTTCATGCTCTTCATATTTTTCACACCGTTTCATGCTCCTCATATTTTTCATACCCGTTCATGCTCTTCATATTTTTCACACATTTTCATGCTCTTCATATTTTACACACCTTTTCATGCTCACGTATATTTCACACCATTTCATGCTCCGCAGATTTTTCATACAGTTTCATTCTCCTCATATTTTTCACACCTCTACACGCTTCTGATATTTTTGACACCTTTTCATGCTCTTCATATATTGAAGTCCTTTTCATGCTGATCCTATTTTTCAGACCTTTTAATGCTCCTCATAATTTTCAGACCATTTCAGGCTCCTCGTATTTTTCAGAGCTTTTCATGCTCCTCGTATTTTTCAGACCTTTTCATGCTCTTCCCATTTTTCACACCTTTTCATGATCCTCCTATTTTTCACACCTTCTCATGCTCTTCGTATTTTTCACAACTTTTCATGCTCCTCATTTTTTTCAGACCGTTTCATGCTCCTCATATTTTTCACACGGTTTCATGCTCCTCATATTTTTCAGACCATTTCATGCTCCTCATATTTTTCACACCTTTTCATGCTCCTCATATTTTTCACGCCTTTTCATGCTTCTCATATTTATCAGGCCTTTTCAGGCTCCTCGTATTTTTCAGACCTTTTAATTCTCTTCCTATTTTTCACACCTTTTCATGCTCTTCATAATTTTCACATTTTTTCATGCTCTTAAAAATTTTCACAGCTTTTCATGCTCTTCGTATTTTTCACACATTTTCATGCTCCTCATATTTTTCAACACCTTTTCATGCTCCTCGTGTTCTTCACAGCTTTTCTTGCTCCTCATATTTTTCACACCTTTTCATGCTTCTCGTATTTTTCACACCTTTTCATGCTGCTCGAATTCTTCACACCTTTTCATGCTCCTCGTATTTTTCACACCTTTTCATGCTCTCGTATTTTTCACACCTTTTCGTGCTCCTCTTATTGTCACACCTTTTCGGGCTCTTCATATTTTTCACACCTTTTCATGCTCCTCGTATTTTTCACACCTTTTAATGCTCCTCGTATTTATAAGGCCTTTTCATGCTCCTTATATTTTTCACACCTCTTCATGCTCCTCGTATTTTTAACACCTTTTAATGTCCTCGTATTTTTCACAACTTTTCATGGCGTTCATATTTTTCACACCTTTTCAGGCTCTTCATATTTTTCAGACCTTATTTAGCTCCTCATATTTTTCAGACCTTTTCATGCTTCTCGTATTTTTCAGGCCTTTTCATGCTTCTCGTGTTTATTGCACCTTTTCATCCTTCGCGTAATTTTCAGACCTTTTTATGCTCCTCATATTTTCCAAACCTTTTCATGCACGTAGTATTTTTCAGACATTTTCATCCACCTCGTATTTTTCAGACCTTTTCATGCTCCTCATATTTTTCACACCTCTTCATGCTCCTCGTATTTTTCACACCTTTACATTTTCCTCGTATTTTTCACAAGTTTTCATGGTCTTCATATTTTTCACACCTTTTCAGGCTCTTCATATTTTTCAAACCTTTTATAGCTCCTCATATTTTTGAGACCTTTTCATGCTCCTCGTATTTTTCACACATTTTCGTGTTCCTCTTATTGTCACACCTTTTTGGGCTCTTCATATTTTTCACACCTTTTCATGCTCCTCGTATTTTTCACACCTCTTCATGCTCCTCTTATTTTTCACACCTCTTCATGCTCCTCGTATGTTTCACACCTTTTAATGTCCTCGTATTTTTCACAACTTTTCATGGTCTTCATATTTTCCCACCATTTCAGGCTCTTCATATTTTTCAGACCTTTTCTAGCTCCTCATATTTTTCAGACCTTTTCATGCTCCTCGTATTTTTCAGACCTTTTCATCCTTCTCGTGTTCATTACACCTTTTCATGCTCCGCGTAATTTGCAGACCTTTTTATGCTCGTCTTATTTCTCAGAACTCTTCATGTTCCTCGAATTTTTCACACCTTTTCATGCTCCTTGTCTTTTTCAGACCTTTCCAGGCTCCTCGTATTTTCGCGCAGAATATTTCAATGCTGCCTCGGTATTTTTTCAGACCATTTTCATGCTCCTCATATTTCCAGACCTTTTCATGCTGCCTCATAATTTTTCAAAACATTTTCATCCACCTGGCGTATTTTTCAGACCTTTTATGCTGCCTCATATTTTTTAACACCGTTCAATCCTCCTCGTATTTTTCAAAAGCAATTTTCATGCTCCTCGTATTTTCAGAACGCTTTTTGGGCTCCTCGTATTTTTCGCATCTTTTCTTGATCCTCATATTTTTCACAACTTTTCATGATCCTCGTATTTTTCACAACTTTTCGTGCTCCTCATATTTTCAACACCTTTTCATGCTCCTCGTGTACTTCACAGCTTTTCATGCTCTTCATATTTTTCACACCTTTTCATGCTCCTCGTGTTCTTCACACCTTTTCATGCTCCTCGAATTCTTCACACCTTTACATGCTCCTCATATTTTTCACAACTTGTAATGCTCCTCGTATTTTTCACACCTTTCATGCTCCTCGTATTTTTCACACCTTTTCATTTTCCTCGTATTTTTCACAACTTTTCATGGTCTTCATATTTTTCACACCTTTTCAGGCTCTTCATTTTTTTCAGACCTTTTCTGGCTTCCTCATATTTTTCAAGACCTTTTCAATGCTCCTTCATATTTTTATACCTATTTCATGGCTCCTGCGTATTGTTTCAACTAACCTTTTCATGCTCGCCTACGTATTATTTCACACTGCCTCTTCATGCTCCTCGTATTTTTCACACCTTTACATTTTCCTCGTATTTTTCACAAGTTTTCATGGTCTTCATATTTTTCACACCTTTTCAGGCTCTTCATATTTTTCAAACCTTTTATAGCTCCTCATATTTTTGAGACCTTTTCATGCTCCTCGTATTTTTCACACCTTTTCGTGTTCCTCTTATTGTCACACCTTTTTGGGCTCTTCATATTTTTCACACCTTTTCATGCTCCTCGTATTTTTCACACCTCTTCATGCTCCTCTTATTTTTCACACCTCTTCATGCTCCTCGTATGTTTCACACCTTTTAATGTCCTCGTATTTTTCACAACTTTTCATGGTCTTCATATTTTCCCACCATTTCAGGCTCTTCATATTTTTCAGACCTTTTCTAGCTCCTCATATTTTTCAGACCTTTTCATGCTCCTCGTATTTTTCAGACCTTTTCATCCTTCTCGTGTTTATTACACCTTTTCATGCTCCGCGTAATTTGCAGACCTTTTTATGCTCCTCTTATTTCTCAGAACTCTTCATGTTCCTCGAATTTTTCCACCTTTTCATGCTCCTTGTCTTTTTCAGACCTTTCCAGGCTCCTCGTATTTTCCAGAATATTTCATGCTCCTCGTATTTTTCAGACCATTTCATGCTCCTCCATATTTTCCAGACCTTTTCATGCTCCTCGTATTTTTCAACATTTTCATCCACCTCGTATTTTTCAGACCTTTTCATGCTCCTCATATTTTTAACACCGTTTCATCCTCCTCGTATTTTTCACACATTTTCATGCTCCTCGTATTTTTCAGACCTTTTTGGGCTCCTCGTATTTTTCGCATCTTTTCTTGATCCTCATATTTTTCACAACTTTTCATGATCCTCGTATTTTTCACAACTTTTCGTGCTCCTCATATTTTCAACACCTTTTCATGCTCCTCGTGTACTTCACAGCTTTTCATGCTCTTCATATTTTTCACACCTTTTCATGCTCCTTGTGTTCTTCACACCTTTTCATGCTCCTCGAATTCTTCACACCTTTACATGCTCCTCATATTTTTCACAACTTGTAATGCTCCTCGTATTTTTCACAAGCCCTTTCAATCTCCTCGTATTTTTTCAAACACCTTTTGCATTTTCACTCGTATTTTGTCACGAACTTTTGCGATGGTCTTGCAATATTTTTTCACAACCTTTTCAGGCTCTTGGCATTTTTTTCAGACCTTTGTTCTAGCTCCTCATATTTTTTCATGAGCCTTTTCAATGGCTCTTCATATTTTTCATACCTTTTCATGCTCCTCGTATTTTTCACACCTTTTCATGCTCCTCGTATTTTTCACACCTCTTCATGCTCCTCGTATTTTTCACACCTTTTAATGTCCTCGTATTTTTCACAACTTTTCATGGTCTTCATATTTTTCACACCTTTTCAGGCTCTTCATATTTTTCAGACCTTTTCTAGCTCCTCATATTTTTCAGACCTTTTCATGCTCCTCGTATTTTTCAGACTTTTTCATCCTTCTCGTGTTTATTACACCTTTTCATGCTCCGCGTAATATGCAGACCTTTTTAGGCTCCTCTTATTTCTCAGAACTTTTCATGCTCCTCGAATTTTTCACACCTTTTCATGCTCCTTGTATTTTTCAGACCATTTCATGCTCCTCATATTTTCCAGACCTTTTCATGCCTCTCGTATTTTTCAGACATTTTCATCCACCTCGTATTTTTCAGACCTTTTCATGCTCCTCATATTTTTCACTCCTTTTCATGCTCCTCGTATTTTTCACACATTTTCATTTTCCTCGTATTTTTCACCCCTTTTCATGCTATTCGTATTTTTCACTCCTTTTCATGGTCTTTGTATTTTTCACACCTTTTCATGCTCCTCGTATTTTTCACATCTTTTCATGCTCCTCGTATTTTTCAGAACATTTCAGGTTCCCCGTATTTTCCAGAACTTTTCATGCTCTCGTATTTTTCACAACTTTTCAAACTCTTCGTATTTGTCACACCTTTTCATGCTCCTCGTATTATTCACAGCTTTTCATGCTCATCGGATTTGTCACACCTTTTCAAGCTCTTCGTATTTTTCACAGTTTCATGCTCTTCGTGTTTTTCACACCTTTTCAGACTCTTCATACTTTTCACACCTTTTCATGCTCTTTATATTTTCACACCTTTTCTATCTCCTCAAATTTTTCATGTTCTTCATATTTTTCAAACCTTTTCTAGCTCCTCATATTTTTCAGATCTATTCATGCTCCTCCTATTTTTCAGGCCTTGAAAAATAAGAGGAGCATGAAAAGGTGTGAAAAATATGAGGAGCATGAAAAGGTCTGAAAAATACGAGGTGGATGGAAACGTCTGAAAAATACTAGGAGCATGAAAAGGTCTGGAAAATATGAGGAGCATAAAAAGGTCTGAAAATTACGCGAAGCATGAAAAGGTGCAATAAACACGAGAAGCATGAAAAGGCCTGAAAAATACGAGGAGCATGAAAAGGTCTGAAAAATATGAGGAGCTAGATAAGGTCTGAAAAATATGAAGAGCCTGAAAAGGTGAGAAAAATATGAAGACCATGGAAAGTTTTGAAAAATATGAGGACATTAAAAGGTGTGAAAAATACGAGGAGCATGAAGAGGTGTGAAAAATATGAAGAGCCCGAAAAGGTGTGACAATAAGAGGAGCACGAAAAGGTGTGAAAAATACGAGAGCATGAAAAGTTGTGAAAAATACGAGGAGCATGAAAAGGTGTGAAGAATTCGAGGAGCATGAAAAGGTGTGAAAAATACGAGGTGGATGAAAATGTCTGAAAAATACGAGGAGCATGAAAATGTCTGGAAAATATGAGGAGCATGAAATGGTCTGAAAAATACGAGGAGCAAGAAATATTCTGGAAAATACGAGGAGCCTGAAAAGGTCTGAAAAAGACAAGGAGCATGAAAAGGTATTAAAAATTCGAGGAGAATGAAAAGTTCTGAGAAATAAGAGGAGCATAAAAAGGTCTGCAAATTACGTGGAGCATGAAAAGGTGTAATAAACACGAGAAGGATGAAAACGTATGAAAAACACGAGGAGCATGAAAAGGTCTGAAAAATATGAAGACCATGAAAAGTTGTGAAAAATACGAGGGAAATGAAAAGGTGTGAAAAATACGAGGAGCATGAAGAGGTGTGAAAAATACGAGGAGCATGAAAAGGTGTGAAAAATACGAGGAGTATGAAATGGTATGAAAAATATGAGGAGCATGAAAAGGCCTGATAAATACGAGGAGCATGGAAAGACGTGAAAAATACGAGAGGCATGAAAAGTTGTGAAAATATGAAGAGCATGAAAAGGTGTGACAATAAGAGGAGAAAGAAAAGTTGTGAAAAATATGAGGAGCATGAAAAGTTGTGAAAAATACGAGGAGCATGAAAAGGTGTGAAAAATACAAAGACCATGAAAATGAGTGAAAAATACGAATAGCATGAAAAGGGGTGAAAAATATGAAGAGCATAAAAGGTGTGAAAAATAGGAAGAGAATGATAAGGTCTGAAAAATACGAGGAGCCTGAAAAGGCCTGATAAATACAAGGAGCATGAAAAGGCGTGAAAAATATGAGGAGCATGAAACGGTGTGAAAAATATGAAGAGCTCGAAAAGGTGTGACAATAAGAGGAGCACGAAAAGGTGTGAAAAATACAAGGAGCATGAAAAGTTGTGAAAAATACGAGGAGCATGAAAAGGTGTGAAGATTTCGAGGAGCATGAAAAGGTGTGAAAAATACGAGGAGCATGAAAAGCTGTGAAGAACATGAGGAGCATGAAAAGGTGTTGTAAAATATGAGGAACATGAAAAGGTGTGAAAAATACGAAGAGAATGAAAAGCTGTGAAAATTATGAAGAGCATGAAAAAGTGTGAAAATTATGAAGAGCATGAAAAGGTGTGAAAAATACGAAGAGCATGAAAAGGTGTGAAAAATATGAAGAGAATGAAAAGATCTGAAAAATAGGAGGAGCCTGAAAAGGTCAGAAATTTACGAGGAGCATGAAAATGTGTGAAAAATATGAAGAGCATGAAACGGTCTGAAAAAAATGAGGAGCATGAAAAGTTCTGAAATATAGGAGGACCATGAAAAGGTCTGAAAAATATGAGGAGCATGAAAAAGTGTTAAAAATATTAGGAGCATGAAACGGTGTGAAAAATATGAACAGCATGAAAAGGTGTGGAAAATATGAGCAGCATCAAAACGTGTGAAAAATAGGAAGAGCATGAAACACTGTGAAAAACACGAAGAGCATGAAAAGTTTGGAAAAATATCAATAACATGAAAAGGTCTGAAAAATATGAAAAGCATGAAAAGGTGTGAATAATATGAAAACATGAAAAGGTGTGGAAAATACGAGGAGCATGAAAAGATCTGAAAAATACGAGGAGCATGAACGGCCTGAAAAATATGAGGAGGATGAAACTGTCTGATAAATATGAGGAGCATGAAACGGTATGAAAAAAATGAGGAGCATGAAAAGTTGTGAAATATACGAAGAGCATGAGAAGGTGTGAAAAATACGAGGAGCATGAAAAGGTCTGAAAAATACCAGGAGCAAGAAAAGGTCTGAAAAATACGAGGAGCCTGAAATGGTCTGAAAAGTATGAGGAGCATTAAAAGGTCTGAAAAATAGGATCAGCATGAAAAGGACTTCAATATATGAAGAGCATGATAAGGTGTCAAAAATATCAGGAGCGTGTAGAGGTGTGAAAAATATGAGGAGAATGAAACTGTATGAAAAGTCTGCGGAGCATGAAATGGTGTGAAATATACGTGAGCATGAAAAGGTGTGTAAAATATGAAGAGCATGAAAATGTGTGAAAAATATGAAGAGCATGAACGGGTATGAAAAATATGAGGAGCATGAAACGGTGTGAAAAATATGAAGAGCATGAAAAGGTTTGAAAAATATAAGCAGCATGAAAAGGTGTGAAAAATATGAGGAGCATGAAAAGGTTTGAAAAATATAAGGAGCATGAAAAGGTGTGAAAAATATGAGGAACATGAAACGGTCAGAAATATTCGAGAGCATGAAAGGTGTGAAAAAAAAAAGAGCATGAAAAGCTCTGAAAAATATGAAGTGCATGAAAAGGTGTGAAAAATATGAAGAGCAAGAAAAGGTGTGAAAAATACGAAGAGTCTGAAAAGGTGTGAAGATCACGAAGAGCATGAAACGGTGTGAAAAATACGAAGAGCTTGAAAAGGTGTGACAAATCCGATGAGCATGAAAAGCTGTGAAAAATATGAGGAGAATGAAAAGGTGTGACAAATACGAAGAGTTTGAAAAGTTGTGAAAAATACGAAGAGCTTGAAAAGGTGTGACAAATCCGATGAGCATGAAAAGCTGTGAAAAATATGAGGAGAATGAAAAGGTGTGAAAAATACAAAGACCATGAAAATGAGTGAAAAATACGAATGGCATGAAAAGGGGTGAAAAATACGAGGAGAATGAAAATGTGTGAAAAATACGAGAGGCATGAAAAGCTGTGAAAAATATGAGGAGCATGAAAAGGTCTGAAAAATACGAGGTGGATGAAAATGTCTGAAAAATACGAGAGGCATGAAAAGGTCTGGAAAATATGAGGAGCATGAAATGGTCTGAAAAATACGAGGAGCATGAAATATTCTGGAAAATACGAGGAGCCTGGAAAGGTCTGAAAAAGACAAGGAGCATGAAAAGGTGTGAAAAATTCGAGGAACATGAAGAGTTCTGAGAAATAAGAGGAGCATAAAAAGGTCTGCAAATTACGCGGAGCATGAAAAGGTGTAATAAACACGAGAAGGATGAAAAGGTCTGAAAAATACGAGGAGCATGAAAAGGTCTGAAAAATATGAGGAGCTAGAAAAGGACTGAAAAATATGAAGAGCCTGAAAAGGTGTGAAAAATATGAAGACCATGAAAAGTTGTGAAAAATACGAGGGAAATGAAAAGGTGTGAAAAATACGAGGAGCATGAAGAGGTGTGAAAAATACGAGGAGCATGAAAAGGTGTGAAAAATATGAAGAGCATGAAAAGCTGTGAAGGACACGAGGAGCATGAAAAGGTGTTGAAAATATGAGGAGCACGAAAAGTTGTGAAAAATACGAGGATCATGAAAAGTTGTGAAAAATATGAGGACCACGCAAAGATGTGAAAAATACGAGGAGCCCAAAAACTTCTGAAAAATACGAGGAGCATGAAAATGTGTGAAAAATACGAGGAGCATGAAAAGGTGTGAAAAATATAAGGAGCATGAAAAGGTCTGAAAAATACGAGGTGGATGAAAATGTCTGAAAAATACTAGGAGCATGAAAAGGTCTGGAAAATATGAGGAGCCTGAAAAGGTCTGAAAATTACGTGAAGCATGAAAAGGTGCAATAAACACGAGAAGCATGAAAAGGCCTGAAAAATACGAGGAGCATGAAAAGGTCTGAAAAATATGAGGAGCTAGAAAAGGTCTGAAAAAAATGAAGAGTCTGAAAAGGTGTGAAAAATATGAAGACCATGAAAATTTGTGAAAATACGAGGACATTAAAAGGTGTGAAAAATACGAGGAGCATGAAGAAAAATACGAGTGAAAAGGTGAAAAATACGAAGAGCATGAAATGGTGTGAAAAATATAAGGAGCATGAAAAGGCCTTATAAATACGAGGAGCATGAAAAGGTGTGAAAAATACGAGGAGCATGAAAAGGTGTGAAAAATATGAAGAGCCCGAAAAGGTGTGACAATAAGAGGAGCACGAAAAGGTGTGAAAAATACGAGGAGCATGAAGAGGTGTGAAAAATACGAGGAGCATGAAAAGGTGTGAAGAACACGAGGAGCATGAAAAGGTGTTGAAAAATATGAGAAGCATGAAATTGTGTGAAAAATACGAAGATCATGAAAAGCTGTGAAAATTATTAAGAGCATGAAAAAGTGTGAAAATTATGAAGAGCATGAAAAGGTGTGAAAGATAGGAAGAGAATGAAAAGGTCTGAAAAATACGTGGAGCCTGAAAAGGCCTCATAAATCCGAGGAGCATGAAAAGGTGTGAAAAATATGAAGAGCCCGAAAAGGTATGACAATAAGAGGAGCACGAAAAGGTGTGAAAAATACGAGGAGCATGAAAAGTTGTGAAAAATACGAGGAGCATGAAAAGGTGTGAAGATTTCGTGGAGCAGGAAAAGGTGTGAAAAATACGAGGCGCATGAAAAAGTGTGAAAAATATGAGGAGCATGAAAAGCTGTGAAGAACACGAGGAGCATGAAAAGGTGTTGTAAAATATGAGGAACATGAAAAGGTGTGAAAAATACGAAGAGCATGAAAAGCTGTGAAAATTATTAAGAGCATGAAAAAGTGTGAAAAGTATGAAGAGCATGAAAAGGTGTGTAAAATACGAAGAGCATGAAACGGTCTGAAAAAAATGAGGAGCATGAAAAGTTCTGAAATAAAGGAGGACCATGAAAAGTTCTGAAAAATATGAGGAGCATGAAAAGGTGTTAAAAATATTAGGAGCATGAAACGGTGTGAAAAATATGAAGAGGATGATAAGGTGTGAAAAATATGAAGAGCATGATAAGGTGTGAAAAATATGAGCAGCATTAAAACGTGTGAAAAATAGGAAGAGCATGAAACACTGTGAAAAACACGAAGAGCATGAAAAGTTTGGAAAAATATCAATAGCATGGAAAGGTCTGAAAAATATGAAAAGCATGAAAAGGTGTGAATAATATGAACAGCATGAAAAGGTGTGGGAAATATGAGGAGCATGAAAAGGTGTAAAAAATACGAGGAGCATGAAAAGGTCTGAAAAATACGAGGAGCATGAAAAGGCCTGAAAAATAGGAGGAGCATGAATAGATCTGAAAAATATGAGGAGCTAGAAAAGGTTTGAAAAATATGAAGAACATGAAAAATTTGAGGAGATAGAAAAGGTGTGAAAATATAAAGAGCATGAAAAGGTGTGAAAAGTATGAAGAGTCTGAAAAGGTGTGAAAAACACGAAGAGCATGAAACTATGAAAAATACGAAGAGCTTGAAAAGGTGTGACAAATCCGATGAGCATGAAAAGCTGTGAATAATACGAGGAGCATGAAAAGGTGTGACAAATACGAAGAGTTTGAAAAGTTGTGAAAAATACGAGAGCATGAAAAGGTCTGGAAAATACGAGGAACCTGAAATGTTCTGAAAAATACAAGGAGCATGAAAAGATGTGAAAAATACGAGGAGCATGAAAAGGTGTGAAAAATACAAAGACCATGAAAAGGAGTGAAAAATACGAATAGCATGAAAAGGGGTGAAAAATACGAGGAAAATGAAAATGTGTGAAAAATACGAGGAGCATGAAAAGGAGTGAAAAATATGAGGAGCATGAAAAGGTCTGAAAAATACGAGGTGGATGAAAATGTCTGAAAAATACGAGAGGCATGAAAAGGTCTGGAAAATATGAGGAGCATGAAATGGTCTGAAAAATACAAGGAGCATGAAAAGGTGTGAAAAATTCGAGGAGCATGAAAAGTTCTGAGAAATAAGAGGAGCCTAAAAAGGTCTGCATATTACGCGGAGCATGAAAAGGTGTAATAAACACGAGAAGGATGAAAAGGTCTGAAAAATACGAGGAGCATGAAAAGGTCTGAAAAATATGAGGAGCTAGAAAAGGTCTGAAAAATATGAAGAGCCTGAAAAGGTGTGAAAAATATGAAGACCATGAAAAGTTGTGAAAAATACGAGGAGCATGAAGAGGTGTGAAAAATACGAGGAGCATGAAGAGGTGTGAAAAATACGAGGAGCATGAAAAGGTGTGAAAAATACGAGGAGCATGAAATGGTATGAAAAATATGAGGAGCATGAAAAGGTCTGAAAAATATGAGGAGCTAGAAAAGGTCTGAAAAAAATGAAGAGCCTGAAAAGGTGTGAAAAATATGAAGACCATGAAAAGTTGTGAAAAATACGAGGAAAATGAAAAGGTGTGAAAAATACGAGGAGCATGAAAGGTGTGAAAAATACGAGGAGCATTACAAGTTGTGAAAAATATGAGGAGCATGTAAAGGTGTGAAGAATTCGAGGAGCATGAAAAGGTGTGAAGAACACGAGGAGCATGAAAAGGTGTGAAAAATATGAAGAGCATGAAAAGCTGTGAAGTACACGAGGAGCATGAAAAGGTGTTGAAAATATGAGGAGCACGAAAAGTTGTGAAAAATACGAGGATCATGAAAAGTTGTGAAAAATATGAGGATCACGAAAAGATGCGAAAAATACGAGGAGCCCAAAAAGGTCTGAAAAATACGAGGAGCATGAAAATGTGTGAAAAATACGAGGAGGATGAAACGGTGTTAAAAATATGAGGAGCATGAAAAGGTCTGAAAAATACGAGGTGGATGAAAATGTTGAAAAATACGAGGAGCATGAAAAGGTCTGGAAAATATGAGGAAGCATGAAATGGTCTGAAAAATACGAGGAGCATGAAATATTCTGGAAAATACGAGGAGCCTGGAAAGGTCTGAAAAAGACAAGGAGCATGAAAAGGTGTGAAAAATTCGAGGAACATGAAGAGTTCTGAGAAATAAGAGGAGCATAAAAAGGTCTGCAAATTACGCGGAGCATGAAAAGGTGTAATAAACACGAGAAGGATGAAAAGGTCTGAAAAATACGAGGAGCATGAAAAGGTCTGAAAAATATGAGGAGCTAGAAAAGGTCTGAAAAATATGAAGAGCCTGAAATGGTGGGAAAATATGAAGACCATGAAAAGTTGTGAAAAATACGAGGACATTAAAAGGTGTGAAACATACGAGGAGCATGAAGAGGTGTGAAAAATACGAGGAGCATGAAAAGGTGTGAAAAATACGAGGAGCATGAAAAGGTGTGAAAAATATGAAGAGCCCAAAAAGGTGTGACAATAAGAGGAACACGAAAATGTGTGAAAAATACGAGGAGCATGAAAAGGTCTCAAAAATATGAGGAGCTATAAAAGGTTTGAAAAATATGAAGAGCCTGAAAAGGTGTGAAAAATATGAAGACCATGAAAACTTGTGAAAAATACGAGGAAAATGTAAAGGTGTGAAAAATACGAGGAGCATGAAGAGGTGTGAAAAATATGAGGAGCATGAAAAGGTGTGAAAAATATGAGGAGCATGAAAAGGTCTGAAAAATACGAGGTGGATGGAAATGTCTGAAAAATACTAGGAGCATGAAAAGGTCTGGAAAATATGAGAAGCATAAAAAGGTCTGAAAATTATGCAAAGCATGAAAAGGTGCAATAAACACGAGAAGCATGAAAAGGCCTGAAAAATACGAGGAGCATGAAAAGGTCTGAAAAATATGAGGAGCTAGATAAGGTCTGAAAAATATGAAGAGACTGAAAAGGTGTGAAAAATATGAAGACCATGAAAAGTTTTGAAAAATATGAGGACATTAAAAGGTGTGAAAAATACGAGGAGCATGAAGAGGTGTGAAAAATATAAGGAGCATGAAAAGACCTTATAAATACAAGGAGCATGAAAAGGTGTGAAAAATACGAGAGCATGAAAAGTTGTGAAAAATACGAGGAAAATAAGAAGAACATGAAAAATTGGAGGAGATAGAAAAGGTGTGAAAATATGAAGAGCACGAAAAGCTGTGAAAAATACGAGGAGCATGAAAAGGTCTGAAAAATATGAAGAGCACGAAAAGGTCTGAAAAATACGAAGAGCACGAAAAGGTGTGAAAAATATGAGAAGCAGGAAAAGGTATGAAAAATATGAGGAGCATCAAAAGGTGTGAAAAATACGAAGAGCATGAAAAGCTGTGAAAATTATGAAGAGCATGAAAAGGTGTGAAAAATACGAAGAGCATGAAAAGGTGTGAAAAATATGAAGAGAATGAAAAGGTCTGAAAAATACGAGAGCCTGAAAACGTCAGAAAAATATTAGGAGCATGAAAAGTTGTCAAAAATATGAGGAGCATGAAAAGGTGTGAAAAATAAGAGGAGCATGAGACGGACTGAAAAATACGAGGAGCATGAAACGGTCAGAAAAATATGATGAGCATGAATAGGTGTCAAAAATATGAGGAGTATGAAACGGTGTGAAAATATGAAGAGCATGAAACGGTCTGAAAAATATGAGGAGCATGAAAAGGTGTCAATAATATGAGGAGCATGTAAAGGTATGAAAAATATGAGAAGCATGTATCTGGATGAAAAATATGAGGAGTATGAAACGGTGTGAAAATACGAGGAGCATGAAAAGGTGTGAAAAATATGAGGAGCATGAAAAGCTGTGAAAAATATGAGGAGCATGAAACGGTCTGAAAAAAATGAGGAGCATGAAAAGTTCTGAAATATAGGAGGATCATGAAAAGGTGTGAAAAATATGAGGAGCATGAAAAGGTGTTAAAAATATTAGGAGCATGAACGGTGTGAAAAATATGAAGAGCATGATAAGGTGTGGAAAATATGACCAGCATTAAAACGTGTGAAAAAGAGGAAGAACATGAAACACTGTGAAAAACACGAAGAGCATGAAAAGTTTGGAAAAATATCAATAGCATGAAAAGGTCTGAAAAATATGAAAAGCATGAAAAGGTGTGAATAATATGAAAACATGAAAAGGTGTGGAAAATACGAGGAGCATGAAAAGATCTGAAAAACAGCAGGAGCATGAAACGGTCTGAAAAATATGAGGAGCATGAAAAGTTGTGAAAAATACGAAGAGCATGAAAAGGTGTGACAATAAGAGGAGAACGAAAAGTTGTGAAAAATATGAGGAGCATGAAAAGTTGTGAAAAATACGAGGAGCATGAAAAGGTGTGAAGAATTCGAGGAGCATGAACAGGTGTGAAAAATATGAAGAGCATGAAAAGCTGTGAAGGACACGAGGAGCATGAAAAGGTGTTGAAAATATGAGGAGCATGAAAAGTTGTGAAAAATACGAGGATCATGAAAAGTTGTGAAAAATATGAGGATCACGAAAAGATGTGAAAAATACGAGGAGCCCAAAAAGGTCTGAAAAATACGAGGAGCATGAAAATGTGTGAAAATTAGGAGGAGCATGAAACGGTGTGAAAAATATGAGGAGCATGAAAAGGTCTGAAAAATACGAGGTGGATGAAAATGTCTGAAAAATACTAGGAGCATGAAAAGGTCTGGAAAATATGAGGAGCATAAAAAGGTCTGAAAATTACGCGAAGCATGAAAAGGTGCAATAAACACGAGAAGCATGAAAAGGCCTGAAAAATACGAGGAGCATGAAAAGAGGTCTGAAAAATATGAGGAGCTGAAAAGGTCTGAAAAATACGAGGTGGATGAAAATGGAAAAATACTGAGCATGAAAAGGTCTCAAAATATGAAGAGCATGAAAAGGTCTGAAAAATACGGAGCATGAAAAGGTGATAAACACGAGAAGCATGAAAAGGTGTGAAAAATACGAGGAGCATGAAAAGGTGTGAAAAATATGAAGAGCCCAAAAAGGTTTGACAATAAGAGGAGCACGAAAAGGTGTGAAAAATACGAGGAGCATGAAAAGGTCTGAAAAATATGAGGAGCTAGAAAAGGTTTGAAAAATATGAAGAGCCTGAAAAGGTGTGAAAAATATGAAGACCATGAAAAGTTGTGAAAATACGAGGAAAATGTAAAGGTGTGAAAAATACTAGGAGCATGAAGATGTGTGAAAAATACGAGGAGCATGAAAAGGTGTGAAAAATATGAGGAGCATGAAAAGGTCTGAAAAATACGAGGTGGATGAAAATGTCTGAAAAATACTAGGAGCATGAAAAGGTTTGGAAAATATGAGGAGCATAAAAAGGTCTGAAAATTACGCGAAGGATGAAAAGGTGCAATAAACACGAGAAGCATGAAAAGGCCTGAAAAATACGAGAAGCATGAAAAGGTCTGAAAAATACGAGGAGCTAGATAAGGTCTGAAAAATATGAAGAGACTGAAAAGGTGTGAAAAATATGAAGACCATGAAAAGTTTTGAAAAATATGAGGACATTAAAAGGTGTGAAAAATACGAGGAGCATGAAGAGGTGTGAAAAATATAAGGAGCATGAAAAGACCTTATAAATACAAGGAGCATGAAAAGGTGTGAAAAATACGAGAGCATGAAAAGTTGTGAAAAATACGAGGAGCATGAAAAGGTGTGGAGAATTCGAGGAGCATGAAAAGGTGTGAAAAATACGAGGTGGATGAAAATGTCTGAAAAATACGAGGAGCATGAAAAGGTCTGGAAAATATGAGGAACATGAAATGGTCTAAAAAATACGAGGAGCATGAAATATTCTGGAAAATACGAGGAGCCTGAAAAAGTCTGAAAAAGACAAGGAGCATGAAAAGGTGTTAAAAATTCGAGGAGAATGAAAAGTTCTGAGAAATAAGAGGAGCATAAAAAGGTCTGCAAATTATGTGGAGCATGAAAAGGTGTAATAAACATGAGAAGGATGAAAAGGTATAAAAAATACGAGGAGCATGAAAAGGTCTGAAAAATATGAGGAGCTAGAAAAGGTTTGAAAAATATGAAGACCATGAAAAGTTGTGAAAAATACGAGGGAAATGAAAAGGTGTGAAAAATACGAGGAGCATGAAGAGGTGTGAAAAATACAAGGAGCATGAAAAGGTGTGAAAAATACGAGGAGTATGAAATGGTATGAAAAATATGAGGAGCATGAAAAGGTGTGAAAAATAAGAGGAGCATGAAATGGTATGAAAAATATGAGGAGCAGGAAAAGGCCTGATAAATGTGACAAGCATGAAAAGATGTGAAAAATACGAGGAGCATGAAAAGGTGTGAAAAATATGAAGAGCACGAAAAGCTGTGACAATAAGAGGAGCACGAAAAGGTGTGAAAAATACGAGGAGCATGAAAAGTTGTAAAAAATACGAGGAGCATGAAAAGGTGTGAAGAAATCGAGGAGCATGAAAAGGTGTGAAAAATACTAGGAGCATGAAAAGGTGTGAAAAATATGAGGAGCATGAAAAGCTGTCAAGAATACGAGGAGCATGAAAAGGTATTGAAAAATATGAGGAGCATGAAAAGGTGTGAAAAATACGAAGAGCATGAAAAGGTGTGAAAAATATGAAAGAATGAAAAGGTCTGAAAAATACGAGGAGCCTGAAATGGTAAGAAAAATATTAGGAGCATGAAAAGTTGTCAAAAATAGGAAGAGCATGAAAAGTTTTGAAAAATTAGAGGAGCATGAAACGGACTGAAAAATACGAGGAGCCTGAAAAGGTCAGAAATATATGAGGAGCATGAATAGGTGTCAAAAATATGAGGAGTATGAAACGGTGTGAAAATATGAAGAGCATGAAACGGTCTGAAAAATATGAGGAGCATGAAAAGGTGTCAAAAATATGAGGAGCATGAAAAGGTATGAAAAATATGAGAAGCATGTATCTGGATGAAAAATATGAGGAGTATGAAACGGTGTGAAAATACGAGGAGCATGAAAATATGTGTAAAATATGAGGAGCATGAAAAGGTGTGAAAAATATGAGGTGCATGAAACGGTCTGAAAAAAATGAGGAGCATGAAAAGTTCTGAAATATAGGAGGACCATGAAAAGGTCTGAAAAATATGAGGAGCATGAAAAGGTGTTAAAAATATTAGGAGCATGAAACGGTGTGAAATATAAGAAGAGCATGATAAGGTGTGAAAAATATGAGCAGCATTAAAACGTGTGAAAAATAGGAAGAGCATGAAACACTGAAAAACACGAAGAGCATGAAAAGTTTGGAAAAATATCAATAGCATGAAAAGGTCTGAAAAATATGAAGAGCCTGAAAAGGTGTGAAAAATATGAAGACCATGAGAAGTTGTAAAAAATACGAGGAAGATGAAAAGGTGTGAAAAATACGAGGAGCATGAAGAGGTGTGAAAAATACGAGGAACATGAAAAGGTGTGAAGAATTCGAGTAGCATGAAAGGTGAGAAAAATATGAAGAGCATGAACAGGTCGAGAAACATGAAGAGCACGAAAATGTGTGAATAATATGAAGAGCAAGAAAAGGTCTGAAATTTACGAGGAGCACGAAAAGCTGTGGAATAACGAGGAGCATGAAAAGTTGTGAAAAATACGAGGAGCATGAAAAGGTGTGAAAATACAAGGAGGAAGAAAAGGTGTGAAAAATAGGAGGAGCACGAAAACGTGTGAAAAATACGAGGAGCATGCAAAGGTGTGAAAAATACGAGGACCATGAAAAGCTGTGAAGAACACGATAAGCATGAAAAGGTGTTGAAAAATATGAGGAGCACGAAAAGTTGTGAAAAATAGGAGGAGCACGAAAAGGTCTGAAATATACGAGGAGCATGAAAGTGTGTGAAAATTATGAAGAGGACAAAAGTTCTGAAAAATATGAAGAGCATGAAAAGGTGTGAAAAATATGAAGAGCATGAAAAATTCTGAAAAATACGAGGAGAATGAAAAGGTGTGAAAAATAGGAGGAGCACGAAAAGGTGTGAAAAATATGAGGATCATGAAAAGTTGTGAAAAATATGAGGAACACGAAAAGGTGTGAAAAATACGAGGAGCATGAAAATGTGTGAAAAATACGAGGAGCACAAAAAGGTGTGAAAAATACGAGGAGCATGAAAAGGCCTGAAAAATAGGAGGAGCATGAATAGATCTGAAAAATATGAGGAGCTAGAAAAGGTGTGAAAAATATGAAGAACATGAAAAATTTGAGGAGATAGAAAAGGTGTGAAAATATGAAGAGCACGAAAAGCTGTGAAAAATACGAGGAGCATGAAAAGGTCTGAAAAATATGAAGAGCACGAAAAGGTCTGAAAAATACGAAGAGCACGAAAAGGTGTGAAAAATATGAGAAGCAGGAAAAGGTATGAAAAATATGAGGAGCATGAAAAGGTGTGAAAAATACGAAGAGCATGAAAAGCTGTGAAAATTATTAAGAGCATGAAAAAGTGTGAAAATTATGAAGAGCATGAAAAGGTGTGAAAATTACAAGGAGGAAGAAAAGGTGTGAATAATAGGAGGAGCACGAAAAGTTGTGAAAAATACGAGGAGCAGGAAAAAGTCTGAAATATACGAGGTGCATGAAAGGGTGTGAAAAATATGAAGAGCACAAAAGTTTTAAAAATACGAAGAGCATGAAAAGGTGTGAAAAATATGAAGAGCATGAAAAATTCTGAAAAATACGAGGAGAACGAAAAGGTGTGAAAAATAGGAGGAGCACGAAAAGGTGTGAAAAATATGAGGATCATGAAAAGTTGTGAAAAATATGAGGAACACGAAAAGGTGTGAAAAATACGAGGAGCATGAAAATGTGTGAAAAATACGAGGAGCACAAAAAGGTGTGAAAAATACGAGGAGCATGAAAAGGCCTGAAAAATAGGAGGAGCATGAATAGATCTGAAAAATATGAGGAGCTAGAAAAGGTGTGAAAAATAAGAAGAACATGAAAAATTTGAGGAGATAGAAAAGGTGTGAAAATATGAAGAGCACGAAAAGCTGTGAAAAATACGAGGAGCATGAAAAGGTCTGAAAAATATGAAGAGCACGAAAAGGTCTGAAAAATACGAAGAGCACGAAAAGGTGTGAAAAATATGAGAAGCAGGAAAAGGTATGAAAAATATGAGGAGCATGAAAAGGTGTGAAAAATACGAAGAGCATGAAAAGGTGTGAAAAATATGAAGAGAATGAAAAGGCCTGAAAAATACGAGGAGCCTGAAAAGGTCAGAAAAATATTAGGAGCATGAAAAGTTGTCAAAAATATGAGGAGCATCAAAAGGTGTGAAAAATTAGAGGAGCATGAAACGGACTGAAAAATACGAGGAGCATGAAACGGTCAGAAAAATATGATGAGCATGAATAGGTGTCAAAAATATGAGGAGTATGAAACGGTGTGAAAATATGAAGAGCATGAAACGGTCTGAAAAATATGAGGAGCATGAAAAGGTGTCAATAATATGAGGAGCATGTAAAGCTATGAAAAATATGAGAAGCATGTATCTGGATGAAAAATATGAGGAGTATGAAACGGTGTGAAAATACGAGGAGCATGAAAAGGTGTGAAAAATATGAGGAGCATGAAAAGCTGTGAAAAATATGAGGAGCATGAAACGGTCTGAAAAAAATGAGGAGCATGAAAAGTTCTGAAATATAGGAGGACCATGACAAGGTGTGAAAAATATGAGGAGCATGAAAAGGTGTTAAAAATATTAGGAGCATGAACGGTGTGAAAAATATGAAGAGCATGATAAGGTGTGGAAAATATGACCAGCATTAAAACGTGTGAAAAAGAGGAAGAACATGAAACACTGTGAAAAACACGAAGAGCATGAAAAGTTTGGAAAAATATCAATAGCATGAAAAGGTCTGAAAAATATGAAAAGCATGAAAAGGTGTGAATAATATGAAAACATGAAAAGATGTGGAAAATACGAGGAGCATGAAAAGATCTGAAAAACACGAGGAGCATGAAACGGTCTGAAAAATATGAGGAGCATGAAAAGTTGTGAAAAATACGAAGAGCATGAAAAGGTATGACAATAAGAGGAGAACGAAAAGTTGTGAAAAATATGAGGAGCATGAAAAGTTGTGAAAAATACGAGGAGCATGAAAAGGTGTGAAGAATTCGAGGAGCATGAAAAGGTGTGAAAAATAGGAGGAGCATGAAAAAGTGTGAATAATATGAAGAGGCTAAAAGTGTTGACAATAGAGGGAGAACGAAAAGTGTGAAAAATATGAGGAAGCATGAAAAAGTTGTGAAAAAAAATACGAGAGAGCAATGAAAGGTTGTGAAGAATCGAGGAGCATGAAAAGGTGTGAAAAAATATGAAGAGCATGAAGCTGTGAAGGACACGAGGAGCATGAAAGGATGTTGAAAATTATTGAGGAGCATGAAAAGTGTGAAAAAATACGAGGCATGAAAAGTTGGTGAAAAATATTGGGGGATCACGAAAAGATTGTGAAAATACGATGAGCCCAAAAAGCGTCTTGAAAAATACGAGGGCAATGAAAAATGTGTGTTAAAAAATTAGAGGCAGATGAAACCGTGTGAAAATATGAGGAGCATGAAAGGTCTGAAAATACGGGTGGATAAAATTGTCTGAAAAAATACTAGGAGCATTGAAAAGGTCTGGAAAATTGAGGAGCATAAAAAGTCTGAAAATTACGGAAAGCATGAAAAGGTGCAATAAACACGAGAAGCATGAAAAGGCCTGAAAAATACGAGGAGCATGAAAAGGTGTGAAAAATATGAAGAGCCCAAAAAGGTTTGACAATAAGAGGAGCACGAAAAGGTGTGAAAAATACGAGGAGCATGAAAAGGTCTGAAAAATATGAGGAGCTAGAAAAGGTTTGAAAAATATGAAGAGCCTGAAAAGGTGTGAAAAATATGAAGACCATGAAAAGTTGTGAAAATACGAGGAAAATGTAAAGGTGTGAAAAATACTAGGAGCATGAAGATGTGTGAAAAATACGAGGAGCATGAAAAGGTGTGAAAAATATGAGGAGCATGAAAAGGTCTGAAAAATACGAGGTGGATGAAAATGTCTGAAAAATACTAGGAGCATGAAAAGGTTTGGAAAATATGAGGAGCATAAAAAGGTCTGAAAATTACGCGAAGCATGAAAAGGTGCAATAAACACGAGAAGCATGAAAAGGCCTGAAAAATACGAGAAGCATGAAAAGGTCTGAAAAATATGAGGAGCTAGATAAGGTCTGAAAAATATGAAGAGACTGAAAAGGTGTGAAAAATATGAAGACCATGAAAAGTTTTGAAAAATATGAGGACATTAAAAGGTGTGAAAAATACGAGGAGCATGAAGAGGTGTGAAAAATATAAGGAGCATGAAAAGACCTTATAAATACAAGGAGCATGAAAAGGTGTGAAAAATACGAGAGCATGAAAAGTTGTGAAAAATACGAGGAGCATGAAAAGGTGTGGAGAATTCGAGGAGCATGAAAAGGTGTGAAAAATACGAGGTGGATGAAAATGTCTGAAAAATACGAGGAGCATGAAAAGGTCTGGAAAATATGAGGAACATGAAATGGTCTAAAAAATACGAGGAGCATGAAATATTCTGGAAAATACGAGGAGCCTGAAAAAGTCTGAAAAAGACAAGGAGCATGAAAAGGTGTTAAAAATTCGAGGAGAATGAAAAGTTCTGAGAAATAAGAGGAGCATAAAAAGGTCTGCAAATTACGCGGAGCATGAAAAGTGTAATAAACACGAGAAGGATGAAAAGGTATGAAAAATACGAGGAGCATGAAAAGGTCTGAAAAATATGAGGAGCTAGAAAAGGTTTGAAAAATATGAAGACCATGAAAAGTTGTGAAAAATACGAGGGAAATGAAAAGGTGTGAAAAATACGAGGAGCATGAAGAGGTGTGAAAAATACGAAGATCATGAAAAGGTGTGAAAAATACAGGAGTATGAAATGGTATGAAAAATATGAGGAGCATGAAAAAGCCTGATAAATACGAGGAGCACGAAAAGACGTGAAAAATACGAGAGGCATGAAAAGGTGTGAAAATATGAAGAGCATGAAAAGGTGTGACAATAAGAGGAGAAAGAAAAGTTGTGAAAAATATGAGGAGCATGAAAAGTTGTGAAAAATACGAGGAGCATGAAAAGGGGTGAAGAATTCGAGGAGCATGAAAAGGTGTGAAAAATACGAGGACCATGAAAAGGTGTGAAAAATATGAGGAGCATGAAACTGTCTGAAAAATATGAGGAACATGAAAAGGTCTGAAAAATACCAGGAGCATGAAAAGGTCTGAAAAATACCAGGAGCCTGAAATGGTCTGAAAAGTATGAGGAGCATTAAAAGGTCTGAAAAATAGGATCAGCATGAAAAGGACTTCAATATATGAAGAGCATGAAAAGGTGTCAAAAATATCAGGAGCGTGTAGAGGTGCGAAAAATATGAGGAGAATGAAACTGTATGAAAAATCTGCGGAGCATGAAATGGTGTGAAATATACGTGAGCATGAAAAGGTGTGAAAAATATGAGGAGCATGAAAAGGTCTGAAAAATACGAGGTGGATGGAAATGTCTGAAAAATAGTAGGAGCATGAAAAGGTCTGGAAAATATGAGGAGCATAAAAAATACAAACAGCATGAAAAGTTGTGAAATATACGAGGAGCATTAAAATGACTGAAAAATACAAGGAGCATGAAAGGGTCTGAAAAATACGAGGAGCATGAAATGGTCTGAAATACACGAGGGGCATGAAAAGGTCTGAAAAATATGAAGAGCATGAAACGGTCTGAAAAATATGAGGAGCATGAATAGGTGTGAAAAATATGAAGAGAATGAAAAAGTGTCAAAAATATGAGGAGCATGAAACAGTGTGAAAAATGTGAAGAGCATGAAAAGGCGTCAAAAATAGGAGGAGCATGAAAAGGTCTGAAAAACATGAAGAAAATTAAAAGATGTCAAAAATATGAGGAGCATGAAAAGGTGTGAAAAATATGAGGAGCATGAAAAGGTGTGAAAAATATGAAGAACATGAAAAATTTGAGGAGATAGAAAAGGTGTGAAAATATGAAGAGCACGAAAAGGTGTGAAAAATATGAAGACCATGAAAAGTTGTGAAAAATACGAGGACATTAAAAGGTGTGAAAAATACGAGGAGCATGAAGAGGTGTGAAAAATACCAGGAGCATGAAAAGGTGTGAAAAATACGAGGAGCATGAAATGGTATGAAAAATATAAGGAGCATGAAAAGGCCTTATAAATACGAGGAGCATGAAAAGGTGTGAAAAATACGAGGAGCATGAAAAGGTGTGAAAAATATGAAGAGCCCAAAAAGGTGTGACAATAAGAGGAGCACGAAAAGGTGTGAAAAATACGAGAGCATGAAAAGTTGTGAAAAATACGAGGAGCATGAAAAGGTGTGAAGAATTCTAGGAGCATGAAAAGGTCTGAGAAATACGAGGAGCATGAAAAGGTCTGAAAAATACGAAGAGCACGAAAACATGTGAAAAAGGTGAAGGGCATGAAATGGTGGGAATAATATGAAGAGCATGAAAAGGTCTGAAAAATACGGAGAGGACGAAAAGGTGTGAAAAATAGAAGGAGCACGAAAAGGTGTGAAAATACGAGGAGCACGAAAAGGTGTGAAAAATACAAGGAGCATGAAAAGTTGCGCAAAATAGGAGGAGCATGAAAAGTTGTGAAAAAAACGCGGAACATGAAATGGTGTGAAAAATACGAGGAGCATGAAATGTTGTGAAAAAAACGAAGATCATGGAAAGGTGTGAAGAATTCGAGGAGCATGAAAAGGTGTGAAAAAGACGAGGAGCATGAAAAGGTGTGAAAAATATGAAGAGCATGACAAGGTATGAGAAACATGAAGAGCACGAAAAGGTGTGAATAATATGAAGAGCAGGAAAAGTTCTGAAATTTACCAGGAGCACGAAGAGCTGTGGAATATACGAGGAGCATGAAAAGTTGTGAAAAATACGACGAGCATGAAAAGGTGTAAAAATTACAAGGAGGAAGAAAAGGTGTGAATAATAGGAGGAGCACGAAAAGTTGTGAAAAATACGAGGAGCAGGAAAAGGTCTGAAATATACGAGGTGCATGAAAGGGTGTGAAAAATATGAAGAGCACAAAAGTTTTAAAAATATGAAGAGCATGAAAAGGTGTGAAAAATATGAAGAGCATGAAAAATTCTGAAAAATACGAGGAGAACGAAAAGGTGTGAAAAATAGGAGGAGCACGAAAAGGTGTGAAAAATATGAGGATCATGAAAAGTTGTGAAAAATATGAGGAGCACGAAAAGGTGTGAAAAATACGAGGAGCATGAAAAGGTCTGAAAAATACGAGGAGCATGAAAAGGTGTGAAAAATGCAAGGAGCATGAAAAGATCTGAAAAATACGAGGAGCATGAAAAGGCCTGAAAAATAGGAGGAGCATGAATAGATCTGAAAAATATGAGGAGCTAGAAAAGGTGTGAAAGATATGAAGAACATGAAAAATTTGAGGAGATAGAAAAGGTGTGAAAATATGAAGAGCACGAAAAGCTGTGAAAAATACGAGGAGCATCAAAAGGTCTGAAAAATATGAAGAGCACGAAAAGGTCTGAAAAATACGAAGAGCATGAAAAGGTGTGAAAAATATGAGAAGCAGGAAAAGGTATGAAAAATATGAGGAGCATGAAAAGGTGTGAAAAATACGAAGAGCATGAAAAGCTGTGAAAATTATGAAGAGCATGAAAAGGTGTGAAAAATACGAAGAGCATGAAATGGTGTTGAAAATATGAAGAGAATGAAAAGGTCTGAAAAATACGAGGAGCCTGAAAACGTCAGAAAAATATTAGGAGCATGAAAAGTTGTCAAAAATATGAGGAGCATGAAAAGGTGTGAAAAATTAGAGGAGCATGAGAACGGACTGAAAAATACGAGGAGCATGAAACGGTCAGAAAAATATGATGAGCATGAATAGGTGTCAAAAATATGAGGAGTATGAAACGGTGTGAAAATATGAAGAGCATGAAACGGTCTGAAAAATATGAGGAGCATGAAAAGGTGTCAAAAATATGAGGAGCATGTAAAGCTATGAAAAATATGAGAAGCATGTATCTGGATGAAAAATATGAGGAGTATGAAACGGTGTGAAAATACGAGGAGCATGAAAAGGTGTGAAAAATATGAGGAACATGAAAAGGTGTGAAAAAAATGAGGAGCATGAAACGGTCTGAAAAAAATGAGGAGCATGAAAAGTTCTGAAATATAGGAGGACCATGAAAAGGTCTGAAAAATATGAGGAGCATGAAAAGGTGTTAAAAATATTAGGAGCATGAACGGTGTGAAAAATATGAAGAGCATGATAAGGTGTGGAAAATATGACCAGCATTAAAACGTGTGAAAAAGAGGAAGAACATGAAACACTGTGAAAAACACGAAGAGCATGAAAAGTTTGGAAAAATATCAATAGCATGAAAAGGTCTGAAAAATATGAAGAGCCTGAAAAGGTGTGAAAAATATGAAGACCATGAAAAGTTGTGAAAAATACGAGGACATTAAAAGGTGTGAAAAATACGAGGAGCATGAAGAGGTGTGAAAAATATAAGGAGCATGAAAAGGCCTTATAAATACAAGGAGCATGAAAAGGTGTGAAAAATACGAAGAGCATGAAAAGGTGTGAAAAATATGAAAGAATGAAAAGGTCTGAAAAATACGAGGAGCCTGAAATGGTAAGAAAAATATTAGGAGCATGAAAAGTTGTCAAAAATAGGAAGAGCATGAAAAGTTTTGAAAAATTAGAGGAGCATGAAACGGACTGAAAAATACGAGGAGCCTGAAAAGGTCAGAAATATATGAGGAGCATGAATAGGTGTCAAAAATATGAGGAGTATGAAAGGGTGGGAAAATATGAAGAGCATGTAATGGTCTGAAAAATATGAGGAGCATGAAAAGGTGTCAAAAATATAAGGAGCATGTAAAGGTATGAAAAATATGAGAAGCATGTATCTGGATGAAAAATATGAGGAGTATGAAACGGTGTGAAAATACGAGGAGCATGAAAAGGTGTGAAAAATATGAGGAACATGAAAAGGTGTGAAAAAAATGAGGAGCATGAAACGGTCTGAAAAAAATGAGGAGCATGAAAAGTTCTGAAATATAGGAGGACCATGAAAAGGTCTGAAAAATATGAGGAGCATGAAAAGGTGTTAAAAATATTAGGAGCATGAAACGGTGTGAAATATAAGAAGAGCATGATAAGGTGTGAAAAATATGAGCAGCATTAAAACGTGTGAAAAATAGGAAGAGCATGAAACATTGAAAAACACGAAGAGCATGAAAAGTTTGGAAAAATATCAATAGCATGAAAAGGCCTGAAAAATATGAAGAGCCTGAAAAGGTGTGAAAAATATGAAGACCATGAGAAGTTGTAAAAAATACGAGGAAGATGAAAAGGTGTGAAAAATACGAGGGGCATGAAGAGGTGTGAAAAATACGAGGAACATGAAAAGGTGTGAAGAATTCGAGTAGCATGAAAGGTGAGAAAAATATGAAGAGCATGAAAAGGTCTGAGAAACATGAAGAGCACGAAAATGTGTGAATAATATGAAGAGCAAGAAAAGGTCTGAAATTTACGAGGAGCACGAAAAGCTGTGGAATAACGAGGAGCATGAAAAGGTGTGAAAAATACGAGGAGCATGAAAAGGTGTGAAAATACAAGGAGGAAGAAAAGGTGTGAAAAATAGGAGGAGCACGAAAACGTGTGAAAAATACGAGGAGCATGCAAAGGTGTGAAAAATACGAGGAGCATGAAAAGCTGTGAAGAACACGATAAGCATGAAAAGGTGTTGAAAAATATGAGGAGCACGAAAAGTTGTGAAAAATAGGAGGAGCACGAAAAGGTCTGAAATATACGAGGAGCATGAAAGTGTGTGAAAATTATGAAGAGGACAAAAGTTCTGAAAAATATGAAGAGCATGAAAAGGTGTGAAAAATATGAAGAGCATGAAAAAGTCTGAAAAATACGAGGAGCACGAAAAGGTGTGAAAAATAGGAGGAGCACGAAAAGCTGTGAATAATACGAGGATTGTGAAAAGTTGTGAAAAACATAAGGAGCACGAAAAGATGTGAAAAATACGAGGAGCACAAAAAGGTGTGAAAAATACGAGGAGCATGAAGAGGTGTGAAAAATACGAGGAGCATGAAAAGGTGTGAAAAATACGAGGAGGATGAAAAGGTCTGAGAAATACGAGGAGCATGAAAAGGTCTGAGAAATACGAGGAGCATGAAAAGGTCTGAGAAATACGAGGAGCATGAAAAGGTCTGAAAAATATGAAGAGCACGAAAAGGTGTGAAAATTATGAAGGGCATGAAATGGTGTGAATAATATGAAGAGCACGAAAAGGTCTGAAAAATACGGAGAGGACGAAAAGGTGTGAAAAATAGAAGGAGCACGAAAAGGTGTGAAAAATACAAGGAGCACGAAAAGGTGTGAAAAATACAAGGAGCATTAAAAGTTGCGCAAAATAGGAGGAGCATGAAAAGGTCTGAAAAAAACGCGGAACATGAAATGGTGTGAAAAGTACGAGGAGCATGAAATGCTGTGAAAAAAACGAAGATCATGAAAAGATGTGAAGAATACGAGGACCATGAAAAGGTGTGAAAAAGACGAGGAGCATGAAAAGGTGTGAAAAATATAAAGAGCATGAAAAGGTGTGAGAAATATGAAGAGCGCGAAAAGGTGTGAATAATATGAAGAGCAGGAAATGTTCTGAAATTTACCAGGAGCACGAAGAGCTGTGGAATATACGAGGAGCACGAAAAGTTGTGAAAAATACGAGGATCACGAACAGGTCTGAAATATACGAGGTGCATGAAAGGGTGTGAAAAATACGAGGAGCACAAAAATGTGTGAAAAATACAAGGGGCATGAAAAGATCTGAAAAATACGAGGAGCATTAAAAGGCCTGAAAAATAGGAGGAGCATGAATAGATCTGAAAAATATGAGGAGCTAGAAAAGGTGTGAAAAATATGAAGAACATGAAAAATTTGAGGAGATAGAAAAGGTGTGAAAATATGAAGAGCACGAAAAGGTGTGAAAAATATGAAGACCATGAAAAGTTGTGAAAAATACGAGGACATTAAAAGGTGTGAAAAATACGAGGAACATGAAGAGGTGTGAAAAATACGAGGAGCATGAAAAGGTGTGAAAAATACGAGGAGCATGAAATGGTATGAAAAATATAAGGAGCATGAAAAGGCCTTATAAATATGAGGAGCATGAAAAGGTGTGAAAAATACGAGGAGCATGAAAAGGTGTGAAAAATATGAAGAGCCCAAAAAGGTGTGACAATAAGAGGAGCACGAAAAGGTGTGAAAAATAAGAGAGCATGAAAAGTTGTGAAAAATACGAGGAGCATGAAAAGGTGTGAAGAATTCGAGGAGCATGAAAAGGTCTGAGAAATACGAGGAGCATGAAAAGGTCTGAAAAATACGAAGAGCACGAAAAGGTGTGAAAAAGGTGAAGGGCATGAAATGGTGGGAATAATATGAAGAGCACGAAAAGGTCTGAAAAATACGGAGAGGACGAAAAGGTGTGAAAAATAGAAGGAGCACGAAAAGGTGTGAAAATACGAGGAGCACGAAAAGGTGTGAAAAATACAAGGAGCATGAAAAGTTGCGCAAAATAGGAGGACATGAAAAGGTGTGAAAAATACGAGGAGCATGAAATGGTGTGAAAAAAACGAAGATCATGAAAAGGTGTGAAGAATTCGAGGAGCATGAAAAGGTGTGAAAAAGACGAGGAGCATGAAAAGGTGTGAAAAATATGAAGAGCATGACAAGGTATGAGAAACATGAAGAGCACGAAAAGGTGTGAATAATATGAAGAGCAGGAAAAGTTCTGAAATTTACCAGGAGCACGAAGAGCTGTGGAATATACGAGGAGCATGAAAAGTTGTGAAAAATACAACGAGCATGAAAGGGTGTGAAAATTACAAGGAGGAAGAAAAGGTGTGAATAATAGGAGGAGCACGAAAAGTTGTGAAAAATAAGAGGAGCAGGAAAAAGAGTCGAACATAGTACAGTGGCAATGAAAAGGGTGTGAAAAGATATGAAGAGCAACAAAAAGTTTTAAAAAATACGAAGACAGAAAAGGTTGAAAATAGAAGACACTGAAACTCTGAAAATAACGAGAGCAATGAAAGGTGTGAAAATAGGCGGAGCATCGAAAAGGTGTGAAATGATGAAGGATCATGAAAGTTGTGACAATAATATGAGGAACACGAAAAGGTGTGAAAAATACGAGGAGCAGAAATGTGTGAAAAATACGAGGAACAAAAGTGTGGAAAATACTAGGAGCATGAAAAGCCTGAAATAGGAAGGAGCATGAATAGAATCTGAAAAAATATGAGGAGCTGAAAAGTCTAGAAATACGAGGGCATGAAGGTGTGAAAATATGAAGAGCACGAAAAGCTGTGAAAAATACGAGGAGCATGAAAAGGTCTGAAAAATATGAAGAGCACGAAAAGGTCTGAAAAATACGAAGAGCACGAAAAGGTGTGAAAAATATGAGAAGCAGGAAAAGGTATGAAAAATATGAGGAGCATGAAAAGGTGTGAAAAATACGAAGAGCATGAAAAGTTGTGAAAAATATGAAGAGAATGAAAAGGTCTGAAAAATACGAGAGCCTGAAAACGTCAGAAAAATATTAGGAGCATGAAAAGTTGTCAAAAATATGAGGAGCATGAAAAGGTGTGAAAAATTAGAGGAGCATGAGACGGACTGAAAAATACGAGGAGCATGAAACGGTCAGAAAAATATGATGAGCATGAATAGGTGTCAAAAATAGGAGGAGTATGAAACGGTGTGAAAATATGAAGAGCATGAAACGGTCTGAAAAATATGAGGAGCATGAAAAGGTGTCAAAAATATGAGGAGCATGTAAAGCTATGAAAAATATGAGAAGCATGTATCTGGATGAAAAATATGAGGAGTATGAAACGGTGTGAAAATACGAGGAGCATGAAAAAGTGTGAAAAATATGAGGAGCATGAAAAGCTGTGAAAAATATGAGGAGCATGAAACGGTCTGAAAAAAATGAGGAGCATGAAAAGTTCTGAAATATAGGAGGATCATGAAAAGGTGTGAAAAATATGAGGAGCATGAAAAGGTGTTAAAAATATTAGGAGCATGAACGGTGTGAAAAATATGAAGAGCATGATAAGGTGTGGAAAATATGACCAGCATTAAAACGTGTGAAAAAGAGGAAGAACATGAAACACTGTGAAAAACACGAAGAGCATGAAAAGTTTGGAAAAATATCAATAGCATGAAAAGGTCTGAAAAATATGAAAAGCATGAAAAGGTGTGAATAATATGAAAACATGAAAAGATGTGGAAAATACGAGGAGCATGAAAAGATCTGAAAAACACGAGGAGCATGAAACGGTCTGAAAAATATGAGGAGCATGAAAAGTAGTGAAAAATACGAAGAGCATGAAAAGGTGTGACAATAAGAGGAGAACGAAAAGTTGTGAAAAATATGAGGAGCATGAAAAGTTGTGAAAAATACGAGGAGCATGAAAAGGTGTGAAGAATTCGAGGAGCATGAAAAGGTGTGAAAAATATGAAGAGCATGAAAAGCTGTGAAGGACACGAGGAGCATGAAAAGGTGTTGAAAATATGAGGAGCATGAAAAGTTGTGAAAAATACGAGGATCATGAAAAGTTGTGAAAAATATGAGGATCACGAAAAGATGTGAAAAATACGAGGAGCCCAAAAAGGTCTGAAAAATACGAGGAGCATGAAAATGTGTGAAAATTACGAGGAGCATGAAACGGTGTGAAAAATATGAGGAGCATGAAAAGGTCTGAAAAATACGAGGTGGATGAAAATGTCTGAAAAATACTAGGAGCATGAAAAGGTCTGGAAAATATGAGGAGCATAAAAAGGTCTGAAAAATACGCGAAGCATGAAAAGGTGCAAAAAACACGAGAAGCATGAAAAGGCCTGAAAAATACGAGGAGCATGAAAAGGTCTGAAAAATATGAGGAGCTAGAAAAGGTCTGAAAAAAATGAAGAGCCTGAAAAGGTGTGAAAAATATGAAGACCATGAAAAGTTGTGAAAAATACGAGCATTAAAAAGTGTGAAAAATACGAGGAGCATGAAGAGGTGTAAAAATACGCTAGAGCAATGAAAAGGTGTCAAAATACGAAGACATGAAATGGTAATGAAAATTAAGGAGCATGAAAAGGCTTAGTAATACGAAGAGCATGAGAGGTGTTGAAGAAATATAGGAGCATGTGGAAAAAAGGTGTGAAAAATATGAAGAGGCCCAAAAGGTGTTAACAATAAGAGGACAGAAAAGGTGTAAAAATACGAAAGAGCATGAAAAGGTCTGAAAATATGAAGAGCCTGAAAAGGTGTGAAAAATATGAAGACCATGAAAAGTTGAAAAACAGGAAAATGTAAAGGGTGTTGAAAATCGAGGAGGAGAGGTGTGAAAAATACGAGGAGCATGAAAAGGTGTGAAAAATATGAGGAGCATGAAAAGGTCTGAAAAATACGAGGTGGATGGAAATGTCTGAAAAATACTAGGAGCATGAAAAGGTCTGGAAAATATGAGGAGCATAAAAAGGTCTGAAAATTACGCGAAGCATGAAAAGGTGCAATAAACACGAGAAGCATGAAAAGGCCTGAAAATACGAAGAGCATGATAAGGTCTGAAATATATGAGGAGCTAGATAAGGTCTGAAAAATATGAAGAGCCTGAAAAGGTGTGAAAAATATGAAGACCATGAAAAGTTTTGAAAAATATGAGGACATTAAAAGGTGTGAAAAATACGAGGAGCATGAAGAGGTGTGAAAAATATGAAGAGCCCGAAAAGGTGTGACAATAAGAGAAGCACGAAAAGGTGTGAAAAATACGAGAGCATGAAAAGTTGTGAAAAATACGAGGAGCATGAAAAGGTGTGAAGAATTCGAGGAGCATGAAAAGGTGTGAAAAATACGAGGTGGATGAAAATGTCTGAAAAATACGAAGAGCATGAAAAGGTCTGGAAAATATGAGGAGCATGAAATGGTCTGAAAAATACGAGGAGCAAGAAATATTCTGGAAAATACGAGGAGCCTGAAAAGGTCTGAAAAAGACAAGGAGCATGAAAAGGTATTAAAAATTCGAGGAGAATGAAAAGTTCTGAGAAATAAGAGGAGCATAAAAAGGTCTGCAAATTACGCGGAGCATGAAAAGGTGTAATAAACACGAGAAGGATGAAAAGGTATGAAAAATACGAGGAGCATGAAAAGGTCTGAAAAATATGAGGAGCTAGAAAAGGTTTGAAAAATATGAAGACCATGAAAAGTTGTGAAAAATACGAGGGAAATGAAAAGGTGTGAAAAATACGAGGAGCATGAGGAGGTGTGAAAAATACGACGAGCATGAAGAGGTGTGAAAAATACGAGGAGCATGAAATGGTATGAAAAATATGAGGAGCATGAAAAGGCCTGATAAATACGAGGAGCACGAAAAGACGTGAAAAATACGAGGAGCATGAAAAGGTGTGAAAATATGAAGAGCATGAAAACGTGTGACAATAAGAGGAGAAAGAAAAGTTGTGAAAAATATGAGGAGCATGAAAAGTTGTGAAAAATACGAGGAGCATGAAAAGGTGTGAAGAATTCGAGGAGCATGAAAAGGTGTGAAAAATACGAGGACCATGAAAAGGTGTGAAAAATATGAGGAGCATGAAACTGTCTGAAAAATATGAGGAACATGAAAAGGTCTGAAAAATACCAGGAGCATGAAAAGGTCTGAAAAATACGAGGAGCCTGAAATGGTCTGAAAAGTATGAGGAGCATTAAAAGTTCTGAAAAATATGATCAGCATGAGAAGGACTTCAATATATGAAGAGCATGATAAGGTGTCAAAAATATCAGGAGCGTGTAGAGGTGCGAAAAATATGAGGAGAATGAAACTGTATGAAAAATCTGTGGAGCATGAAATGGTGTGAAATATACGTGAGCATGAAAAGGTGTGTAAAATATGAAGAGCATGAAAATGTGTGAAAAATATGAAGAGCATGAACGGGTATGAAAAATATGAGGAGCATGAAACGGTGTGAAAAATACGAAGAGCTTGAAAAGGTGTGACAAAACCGATGAGCATGAAAAGCTGTGAAAAATACGAGGAGAATGAAAAGGTGTGACAAATACGAAGAGTTTGAAAAGTTGTGAAAAATACGAGGAGCATGAAAAGGTCTGGAAAATATGAGGAACTTGAAATGTTCTGAAAAATTCGAGGAGCATGAAAAGATGTGAAAAATACGAGGAGCATGAAAAGGTGTGAAAAATACAAAGACCATGAAAATGAGTGAAAAAAACGAATAGCATGAAAAGGGGTGAAAAATACGAATAGAATGAAAATGTGTGAAAAATACGAGGAGCATGAAAAGGTGTGAAAAATACGAGGAGTATGAAATGGTATGAAAAATATGAGGAGCATGAAAAGGCCTGATAAATACGAGGAGCACGAAAAGACATGAAAAATACGAGGAGCATGAAAAGGTGTGAAAATATGAAGAGCATGAAAACGTGTGACAATAAGAGGAGAAAGAAAAGTTGTGAAAAATATGAGGAGCATGAAAAGTTGTGAAAAATACGAGGAGCATGAAAAGGTGTGAAGAATTCGAGGAGCATGAAAAGGTGTGAAAAATACGAGGACAATGAAAAGGTGTGAAAAATATGAGGAGCATGAAACTGTCTGAAAAATATGAGGAGCATGAAAAGGTCTGAAAAATACCAGGAGCATGAAAAGGTCTGAAAAATACGAGGAGCCTGAAATGGTCTGAAAAGTATGAGGAGCATTAAAAGGTCTGAAAAATAGGATCAGCATGAACAGGACTTCAATATATGAAGAGCATGAAAAGGTGTCAAAAATATCAGGAGCGTGTAGAGGTGCGAAAAAATATGAAGAGCATGAAAAGGTGTCAAAAATATGAGGACCATGAAAAGGTGTCAAAAATATGAGGAGCATTTACAGGTGTGAAAAATAGGAAGAGCATGAATCTGTATGAAAAATATGAGGAGCATGAAACGGTGTGAAAAATGTGAAGAGCACGAAAAGGTGTCAAAAATATGAGGAGCATGAAAAGGTCTGAAAAACATGAAGAACATTAAAAGGTGTCAAAAATATGAGGAGCATGAAAAGGTGTGAAAAATATGAGGAGCATAAAAAGTTGTGAAAAATATGAAGAGCTTCTAAAGATTTCAAAAATATGAGGTGCATGAAAAGTTGTGAAAAATATGAAGACCATGAAAAGCTGTGAAAAATATCAAGAGCATGAAACGGTCATAAAAATATGAGGAGCAGGAAACTGTCTGAAAAATATGAGGGGCATGAAAAACTGTCAAAAATATGTGGAGCATGAAATGGTCTGAAAAAACGACGAGCATGAAAAGGTCTGAAAAATACGAGGAGCAAAAAAGGGTGAAAAATATGAAGAGCATGAAACGTGTGATAAATAAATGGAGAATGAAAACGTCTGAAAAATACGAGGAGCATGAAAAGGTCTGAAAAATATGAGGAGTTTGAAAAGGTCTGAAAAAAATACGAGCAGCATGAAAAAGACTGCAATATATGAAGAGCATGAAAAGGTGTCAAAAATATGAGGAGCATGTAGAGGTGTGAAAAATATGAGGAGAATGAAACTGTATGAAAAATCTGAGGAGCATGAAATGGTGTGAAGTATACGAGGAGCATGAAAAGGTGTGTAAAATACGTGGACCATGAAAAGGTGTGAAAAATATGAAGAGCATGAAAGGGTATGAAAAATACGAGGAGCATGAAACGGTGTGAAAAATAAGAGGAACATGAAATGGTGTGAAAAAATGAGGAGCATGAAAAGATCTGAAAGATAAGAGTAGCACTTAAAGGTCTGAAAAATACGAGGAGCATGAAAAGCTCTGAAAAATACAGGAGCATGAAAAGGTGTGAAATATACGAGGAGCATGTAAAGGTCTGAAAAATATGAAGAGCATGAAAAGGTGTCAAAAATATAAGGAGCATGAAAAGGTGTGAAAAATACGAAGAGCATGAAAAGGTGTGAGAAACACGAAGAGCATGAAAAGGTGTGAAAAATACGAAGAGCTTGAAAAGGTGTGAAAAATAAGAAGAGCATGTAAAGTTGTGAAAAATACGAGGAGCATGAAAAGGTCTGAAAAATATGTAGAGCATGAAAAAGTGTGAAAAATATGGGGAGCATGAAAAGGTGTGAAAAATACTAGGAGCATGAAAAGATGTGAAATGTACAAGGAGCATTAAAATGTCTGAAAAATACGAGAGCATGAAAAGGTGTGAAAAACACGAAGAGCATAAAAAGGTGTGAAAAATATGAAAAGCATGAAAAAATGTGAAAAATAAGAAGAGCATGAAAAGGTGTGAAAAACATGCACAGCATGTAAAAGTGTGGAAAATAAGAAGAGCATGAAAAGGTGTGACAAATAAGAAGAGCATGAAAAGTTGTGATAAATACGAGGAGCATGAAAAGCTGTGAAAAATACGAGGAGCATAAAAAGGTGTGAAAAGTACGAGGAGCATGAAAATGTCTGAAAAATACGAGGAGCATGAAAAGGTGTGAAAAATATGTGGAGCATGAAAAGGTGTCAAAAATATGAGGAGAATGAAAAGGTGTGTAAAATATGAAGAGCATGAAAAGGTGTCAAAAATATGAGGAACATGTAAAGGTGTTAAAAATTTGAGGAGCATGAATCTGTATGAAAAATATGAGGAGGATGAAACGGTGTGAAAAAAATGAATATCATGAAAAGGTGTGAAAAATATGAGGAGTTTGAAAAGGTCTGAAAAATACGAGAGCATGAAAAGGTGTGAAAAACACGAAGAGCATGAAAAGGTCCGAAAAAAACGAAGAGCTTGAAAAGGAGTGACAAATACAAACAGCATGAAAAGTTGTGAAATATACGAGGAGCATTAAAATGTCTGAAAAATACAACGAGCATGAAAGGGTCTGAAAAATACGAGGAGCAAGAAATGGTCTGAAATACACGAGGGGCATGAAAAGGTCTGAAAAATATGAAGAGCATGAAACGGTCTGAAAAATATGAGGAGCATGAAAAGGTGTGAAAAATATGAAGAGCATGAAAAAGTGTCAAAAATATGAGGAGCATGAAACAGTGTGAAAAATGTGAAGAGCATGAAAAGGAATCAAAAATAGGATGAGCATGAAAAGGTCTGAAAAACATGAAGAAAATGAAAAGATGTCAAAAATATGAGGAGCATGAAAAGGTGTGAAAAATATGAGGAGCATGAAAAGGTGTGAAAAATATGAAGAACATGAAAAATTTGAGGAGATAGAAAAGGTGTGAAAATATGAAGAGCACGAAAAGGTGTGAAAAATATGAAGACCATGAAAAGTTGTGAAAAATACGAGGACAGTAAAAGGTGTGAAAAATACGAGGAGCATGAAGAGGTGTGAAAAATACGAGGAGCATGAAAAGGTGTGAAAAATACGAGGAGCATGAAATGGTATGAAAAATATAAGGAGCATGAAAAGGCCTTATAAATATGAGGAGCATGAAAAGGTGTGAAAAATATGAAGAGCCCAAAAAGGTGTGACAATAAGAGGAGCACGAAAAGGTGTGAAAAATACGAGAGCATGAAAAGTTGTGAAAAATACGAGGAGCATGAAAAGGTGTGAAGAATTCTAGGAGCATGAAAAGGTCTGAGAAATACGAGGAGCATGAAAAGGTCTGAAAAATACGAAGAGCACGAAAACGTGTGAAAAAGGTGAAGGGCATGAAATGGTGGGAATAATATGAAGAGCATGAAAAGGTCTGAAAAATACGGAGAGGACGAAAAGGTGTGAAAAATAGAAGGAGCACGAAAAGGTGTGAAAATACGAGGAGCACGAAAAGGTGTGAAAAATACAAGGAGCATGAAAAGTTGCGCAAAATAGGAGGAGCATGAAAAGTTGTGAAAAAAACGCGGAACATGAAATGGTGTGAAAAATACGAGGAGCATGAAATGTTGTGAAAAAAACGAAGATCATGAAAAGGTGTGAAGAATTCGAGGAGCATGAAAAGGTGTCAAAAAGACGAGGAGCATGAAAAGGTGTGAAAAATATGAAGAGCAGGAAAAGTTCTGAAATTTACCAGGAGCACGAAGAGCTGTGGAATATACGAGGAGCATGAAAAGTTGTGAAAAATACGACGAGCATGAAAGGGTGTGAAAATTACAAGGAGGAAGAAAAGGTGTGAATAATAGGAGGAGCACGAAAAGTTGTGAAAAATACGAGGAGCAGGAAAAAGTCTGAAATATACGAGGTGCATGAAAGGGTGTGAAAAATATGAAGAGCACAAAAGTTTTAAAAATACGAAGAGCATGAAAAGGTGTGAAAAATATGAAGAGCATGAAAAATTCTGAAAAATACGAGGAGAACGAAAAGGTGTGAAAAATAGGAGGAGCACGAAAAGGTGTGAAAAATATGAGGATCATGAAAAGTTGTGAAAAATATGAGGAACACGAAAAGGTGTGAAAAATACGAGGAGCATGAAAATGTGTGAAAAATACGAGGAGCACAAAAAGGTGGTAAAAATACGAGGAGCATGAAAAGGCCTGAAAAATAGGAGGAGCATGAATAGATCTGAAAAATATGAGGAGCTAGAAAAGGTGTGAAAAATATGAAGAACATGAAAAATTTGAGGAGATAGAAAAGGTGTGAAAATATGAAGAGCACGAAAAGCTGTGAAAAATACGAGGAGCATGAAAAGGTCTGAAAAATATGAAGAGCACGAAAAGGTCTGAAAAATACGAAGAGCACGGAAAGGTGTGAAAAATATGAGAAGCAGGAAAAGGTATGAAAAATATGAGGAGCATGAAAAGGTGTGAAAAATACGAAGAGCATGAAAAGCTGTGAAAATTATGAAGAGCATGAAAAGGTGTGAAAAATACGAAGAGCATGAAAAGGTGTGAAAAATATGAAGAGAATGAAAAGGTCTGAAAAATACGAGAGCCTGAAAACGTCAGAAAAATATTAGGAGCATGAAAAGTTGTCAAAAATATGAGGAGCATGAAAAGGTGTGAAAAATTAGAGGAGCATGAAACGGACTGAAAAATACGAGGAGCATGAAACGGTCAGAAAAATATGAGGAGCATGAATAGGTGTAAAAAAAATGAGGAGTATGAAACGGTGTGAAAATATGAAGAGCATGAAACGGTCTGAAAAATATGAGGAGCATGAAAAGGTGTCAAAAATATGAGGAGCATGTAAAGCTATGAAAAATATGAGAAGCATGTATCTGGATGAAAAATATGAGGAGTATGAAACGGTGTGAAAATACGAGGAGCATGAAAAAGTGTGAAAAATATGAGGAGCATGAAAAGCTGTGAAAAATATGAGGAGCATGAAACGGTCTGAAAAAAATGAGGAGCATGAAAAGTTCTGAAATATAGGAGGATCATGAAAAGGTGTGAAAAATATGAGGAGCATGAAAAGGTGTTAAAAATATTAGGAGCATGAACGGTGTGAAAAATATGAAGAGCATGATAAGGTGTGGAAAATATGACCAGCAATAAAACGTGTGAAAAAGAGGAAGAACATGAAACACTGTGAAAAACACGAAGAGCATGAAAAGTTTGGAAAAATATCAATAGCATGAAAAGGTCTGAAAAATATGAAAAGCATGAAAAGGTGTGAATAATATGAAAACATGAAAAGGTGTGGAAAATACGAGGAGCATGAAAAGATCTGAAAAACACGAGGAGCATGAAACGGTCTGAAAAATATGAGGAGCATGAAAAGTTGTGAAAAATACGAAGAGCATGAAAAGGTGTGAAAATAAGAGGAGAACGAAAAGTTGTGAAAAATATGAGGAGCATGAAAAGTTGTGAAAAATACGAGGAGCATGAAAAGGTGTGAAGAATTCGAGGAGCATGAAAAGGTGTGAAAAATATGAAGAGCATGAAAAGCTGTGAAGGACACGAGGAGAGTGAAAAGGTGTTGAAAATATGAGAAGCACAAAAAGTTGTGAAAAATACGAGGATCATGAAAAGTTGTGAAAAATATGAGGATCACGAAAAGATGTGAAAAATACGAGGAGCCCAAAAAGGTCTGAAAAATACGAGGAGCATGAAAATGTGTGAAAAATACGAGGAGCATGAAAAGGTGTGAAAAATATGAGGAGCATGAAAAGGTCTGAAAAATATGAGGTGGATGAAAATGTCTGAAAAATACTAGGAGCATGAAAAGGTCTGGAAAATATGAGGAGCATAAAAAGGTTTGAAAATTACGCGAAGCATGAAAAGGTGCAATAAACACGAGAAGCATGAAAAGGCCTGAAAAATACGAGGAGCATGAAAAGGTCTGAAAAATATGAGGAGCTAGAAAAGGTCTGAAAAAAATGAAGAGCCTGAAAAGGTGTGAAAAATATGAAGACCATGAAAAGTTGTGAAAAATACGAGGACATTAAAAGGTGTGAAAAATACGAGGAGCATGAAGAGGTGTGAAAAATATGAAGAGCCCGAAAAGGTGTGACAATAAGAGGAGCACGAAAAGGTGTGAAAAATAAGGAGCATGAAAAAGGCCTTATAATACGAGGAAGCATGGAAGAGGTGTGAAAATACGAGGAAGCATGAAAAGGTGTCAAAATCGGAAAGAGGCATGAATGTATGAAAAAATATAAGGAGCATGAAAGGCCTTATAAAATTACGCGGGCAATGAAGAGGTGTGAAAATACGAGGAGGCATGAAAAGGTGTGAAAAATATGAAGAGCCCAAAAAGTGTGACAATAAGAGGAGTCAGAAAAAGGTGTGAAAATACGAGAGCAAGAAAAGGTTCTAGAAAATATGAAGAGCCTGAAAAGGTGTGAAATATGAAAGACCATGAAAGTTGTTGTGAAAAGTACGAGGAAAATGTAAAGGGTGTGAAAAATACGAGGAGCATGAAGAGTGTGAAAAATAGCCGAGGGATGAAAAGGTGTAAAAATAGAGGAGGCATGAAAGGTTGAAAATACGAGGTGGGATGGAAATGTCTGAAAAATACTAGGTAGCATGAAAAGTTGTGAAAAATATGAGGAGCATGAAAAGTTGTGAAAAATACGAGGAGCATGAAAAGGTGTGAAGAATTCGAGGAGCATGAAAAGGTGTGAAAAATATGAGGAGCATGAAAAGGTCTGAAAAATATGAGGAGCTAGATAAGGTCTGAAAAATATGAAGAGACTGAAAAGGTGTGAAAAATATGAAGACCATGAAAAGTTTTGAAAAATATGAGGACATTAAAAGGTGTGAAAAATACGAGGAGCATGAAGAGGTGTGAAAAATATAAGGAGCATGAAAAGGCCTTATAAATACAAGGAGCATGAAAAGGTGTGAAAAATACGAAGAGCATGAAAAGGTGTGAAAAATATGAAAGAATGAAAAGGTCTGAAAAATACGAGGAGCCTGAAATGGTAAGAAAAATATTAGGAGCATGAAAAGTTGTCAAAAATAGGAAGAGCATGAAAAGTTTTGAAAAATTAGAGGAGCATGAAACGGACTGAAAAATACGAGGAGCCTGAAAAGGTCAGAAATATATGAGGAGCATGAATAGGTGTCAAAAATATGAGGAGTATGAAACGGTGTGAAAATATGAAGAGCATGAAACGGTCTGAAAAATATGAGGAGCATGAAAAGGTGTCAAAAATATGAGGAGCATGAAAAGGTATGAAAAATATGAGAAGCATGTATCTGGATGAAAAATATGAGGAGTATGAAACGGTGTGAAAATACGAGGAGCATGAAAATATGTGAAAAATACAAGGAGCATGAAAAGGTGTGAAAAATATGAGGTGCATGAAACGGTCTGAAAAAAATGAGGAGCATGAAAAGTTCTGAAATATAGGAGGACCATGAAAAGGTCTGAAAAATATGAGGAGCATGAAAAGGTGTTAAAAATATTAGGAGCATGAAACGGTGTGAAATATAAGAAGAGCATGATAAGGTGTGAAAAATATGAGCAGCATTAAAACGTGTGAAAAATAGGAAGAGCATGAAACATTGAAAAACACGAAGAGCATGAAAAGTTTGGAAAAATATCAATAGCATGAAAAGGCCTGAAAAATATGAAGAGCCTGAAAAGGTGTGAAAAATATGAAGACCATGAGAAGTTGTAAAAAATACGAGGAAGATGAAAAGGTGTGAAAAATACGAGGAGCATGAAGAGGTGTGAAAAATACGAGGAACATGAAAAGGTGTGAAGAATTCGAGTAGCATGAAAGGTGAGAAAAATATGAAGAGCATGAAAAGGTCTGAGAAACATGAAGAGCACGAAAATGTGTGAATAATATGAAGAGCAAGAAAAGGTCTGAAATTTACGAGGAGCACGAAAAGCTGTGGAATAACGAGGAGCATGAAAAGGTGTGAAAAATACGAGGAGCATGAAAAGGTGTGAAAATACAAGGAGGAAGAAAAGGTGTGAAAAATAGGAGGAGCACGAAAACGTGTGAAAAATACGAGGAGCATGCAAAGGTGTGAAAAATACGAGGAGCATGAAAAGCTGTGAAGAACACGATAAGCATGAAAAGGTGTTGAAAAATATGAGGAGCACGAAAAGGTCTGAAATATACGAGGAGCATGAAAGTGTGTGAAAATTATGAAGAGGACAAAAGTTCTGAAAAATATGAAGAGCATGAAAAGGTGTGAAAAATATGAAGAGCATGAAAAATTCTGAAAAATACGAGGAGCACGAAAAGGTGTGAAAAATAGGAGGAGCACGAAAAGCTGTGAATAATACGAGGATTGTGAAAAGTTGTGAAAAACATAAGGAGCACGAAAAGATGTGAAAAATACGAGGAGCACAAAAAGGTGTGAAAAATACGAGGAGCATGAAGAGGTGTGAAAAATACGAGGAGCATGAAAAGGTGTGAAAAATACGAGGAGGATGAAAAGGTCTGAGAAATACGAGGAGCATGAAAAGGTCTGAGAAATACGAGGAGCATGAAAAGGTCTGAGAAATACGAGGAGCATGAAAAGGTCTGAAAAATATGAAGAGCACGAAAAGGTGTGAAAATTATGAAGGGCATGAAATGGTGTGAATAATATGAAGAGCACGAAAAGGTCTGAAAAATACGGAGAGGACGAAAAGGTGTGAAAAATAGAAGGAGCACGAAAAGGTGTGAAAAATACAAGGAGCACGAAAAGGTGTGAAAAATACAAGGAGCATTAAAAGTTGCGCAAAATAGGAGGAGCATGAAAAGGTCTGAAAAAAACGCGGAACATGAAATGGTGTGAAAAATACGAGGAGCATGAAATGTTGTGAAAAAAACGAAGATCATGAAAAGATGTGAAGAATTCGAGGACCATGAAAAGGTGTGAAAAAGACGAGGAGCATGAAAAGGTGTGAAAAATATAAAGAGCATGAAAAGGTGTGAGAAATATGAAGAGCGCGAAAAGGTGTGAATAATATGAAGAGCAGGAAATGTTCTGAAATTTACCAGGAGCACGAAGAGCTGTGGAATATACGAGGAGCACGAAAAGTTGTGAAAAATACGAGGATCACGAACAGGTCTGAAATATACGAGGTGCATGAAAGGGTGTGAAAAATACGAGGAGCACAAAAATGTGTGAAAAATACAAGGGGCATGAAAAGATCTGAAAAATACGAGGAGCATTAAAAGGCCTGAAAAATAGGAGGAGCATGAATAGATCTGAAAAATATGAGGAGCTAGAAAAGGTGTGAAAAATATGAAGAACATGAAAAATTTGAGGAGATAGAAAAGGTGTGAAAATATGAAGAGCACGAAAAGGTGTGAAAAATATGAAGACCATGAAAAGTTGTGAAAAATACGAGGACATTAAAAGGTGTGAAAAATACGAGGAACATGAAGAGGTGTGAAAAATACGAGGAGCATGAAAAGGTGTGAAAAATACGAGGAGCATGAAATGGTATGAAAAATATAAGGAGCATGAAAAGGCCTTATAAATACGAGGAGCATGAAAAGGTGTGAAAAATACGAGGAGCATGAAAAGGTGTGAAAAATATGAAGAGCCCAAAAAGGTGTGACAATAAGAGGAGCACGAAAAGGTGTGAAAAATAAGAGAGCATGAAAAGTTGTGAAAAATACGAGGAGCATGAAAAGGTGTGAAGAATTCTAGGAGCATGAAAAGGTCTGAGAAATACGAGGAGCATGAAAAGGTCTGAAAAATACGAAGAGCACGAAAAGGTGTGAAAATTGTGAAGGGCATGAAATGGTGGGAATAATATGAAGAGCATGAAAAGGTCTGAAAAATACGGAGAGGACGAAAAGGTGTGAAAAATAGAAGGAGCACGAAAAGGTGTGAAAATACGAGGAGCACGAAAAGGTGTGAAAAATACAAGGAGCATGAAAAGTTGCGCAAAATAGGAGGAGCATGAAAAGTTGTGAAAAAAACGCGGAACATGAAATGGTGTGAAAAATACGAGGAGCATGAAATGTTGTGAAAAAAACGAAGATCATGGAAAGGTGTGAAGAATTCGAGGAGCATGAAAAGGTGTGAAAAAGACGAGGAGCATGAAAAGGTGTGAAAAATATGAAGAGCATGACAAGGTATGAGAAACATGAAGAGCACGAAAAGGTGTGAATAATATGAAGAGCAGGAAAAGTTCTGAAATTTACCAGGAGCACGAAGAGCTGTGGAATATACGAGGAGCATGAAAAGTTGTGAAAAATACGACGAGCATGAAAAGGTGTAAAAATTACAAGGAGGAAGAAAAGGTGTGAATAATAGGAGGAGCACGAAAAGTTGTGAAAAATACGAGGAGCAGGAAAAGGTCTGAAATATACGAGGTGCATGAAAGGGTGTGAAAAATATGAAGAGCACAAAAGTTTTAAAAATATGAAGAGCATGAAAAGGTGTGAAAAATATGAAGAGCATGAAAAATTCTGAAAAATACGAGGAGAACGAAAAGGTGTGAAAAATAGGAGGAGCACGAAAAGGTGTGAAAAATATGAGGATCATGAAAAGTTGTGAAAAATATGAGGAGCACGAAAAGGTGTGAAAAATACGAGGAGCATGAAAAGGTCTGAAAAATACGAGGAGCATCAAAAGGTGTGAAAAATGCAAGGAGCATGAAAAGATCTGAAAAATACGAGGAGCATGAAAAGGCCTGAAAAATAGGAGGAGCATGAATAGATCTGAAAAATATGAGGAGCTAGAAAAGGTGTGAAAGATATGAAGAACATGAAAAATTTGAGGAGATAGAAAAGGGGTGAAAATATGAAGAGCACGAAAAGTCACACCTTTTCGTTTCCCTTGTATTTTTCACAACTTTTCATGGTCTTCATATTTTTCAAACCTTTTCTTGCTCCTCATATTTTTCAGACCTTTTCATGCTCCTCGTATTTTTCATACCTTTTCATCCTTCTCATGTTTATTACACCTTTTCATGCTCCACGTAATTTGCAGACCTTTTTATGCTCCTCTTATTTCTCAGAACTTTTCATTCTCCTCGAATTTTTCACACCTTTTCATGCTCCTTGTCTTTTCAGACCTTTTCATGCTCCTCGTATTTTCCAGAAATATTTCATGCTCCTCGTATTTTTCAGACCATTTCATGCTCCTCATATTTTCCAGACCTTTTCATGCTCCTCGTATTTTTCAGACATTTTCATCCACCTCGTATTTTTCACACCTTTTCATGCTCCTCGAATTCTTCACACCTTTTCATGCTCCTCGTATTTTTCACAACTTTTCATGCTCTCATATTTTTCACACCTTTTCATGCTCCTTGTATTTATAAGGCCTTTTCATGCTCCTTATATTTTTCACACCTCTTCATGCTCCTCGTATTTTTCACACCTTTTAATGTCCTCATATTTTTCAAAACTTTTCATGGTCTTCATATTTTTCACACCTTTTCAGGCTCTTCATATTTTTCAGACCTTATCTAGCTCCTCATATATTTCAGACCTTATCATGCTCTTCGTATTTTCAGGCCTTTTCATGCTTCTCGTGTTTATTGCACCTTTTCATGCTTCGCGTAATTTTCAGACCTTTTTATGCTCCTCATATTTTCCAGACCTTTTCATGCTCCTAGTATTTTTCAGACATTTCCATCCACCTCGTATTTTTCAGACCTTTTCATGCTCCTCATATTTTCACACCTTTCATGCTCCTCGTATTTTCACACATCTTCATGCTCCTAGTATTTTTCACACCTTTATATTCCTCGTATTTTTCCACAACTTTTCAGGGTCTTCATATTTTTCACACCTTTTCAGCTCTTTCATATTTTTCAAACCCGTTTTCTCTAGCTCCCATATTTTTCAGGACCCTTTTTCATGCTCCTCATATTTTTACACCTTTTCTGCTTCCTTCTTTATTGTCACACCTTTTGGCTCCTCGTATTCTTCTGACCTTTTCATGCTCCTCGTATTTTTCACACCTTTTCATGCTCCTCGTATTTATAAGGCCTTTTCATGCTCCTTATATTTTTCATACCATTTCATGCTCCTCGTATTTTTCACACCTTTTCATGCTCCTCGTATTTTTCACACCTCTTCATGCTCCTCGTATTTTTCACACCTTTTCGTGCTCCTCTTATTGTCACACCTTTTCGGGCTCTTCATATTTTTCACACCTTTTCATGCTCCTCATAGTTTTCACGCCTTTTCATGCTCCTCGTATTTATCAGGCCTTTTCAGGCTCCTCGTATTTTTCAGATCTTTTCATTCTCTTCCTATTTTTCACACATTTTCATGCTCTTCATAATTTTCACACTTTTTCATGCTCTTAATAATTTTCACAGCTTTTCATGCTCTTCGTATTTTTCACACAATTTCATGCTCCTCATATTTTTCAACACCTTTTCATGCTCCTCGTGTTCTTCACACCTTTTCATGCTCCTCGTATTTTTCACAACTTTTCATGCTCTCGTATTTTTCACACCTTTTCGTGCTCCTCGTATTTATAAGGCCTTTTCATGCTCCTTATATTTTTCATACCATTTCATGCTCTTCGTATTTTTCACCCCTTTTCATGCTATTCGTATTTTTCACTCCTTTTCATGGTCTTTGTATTTTTCACACCTTTTCATGCTCTTCGTATTTTTCACACCTTTTCATGCTCCTCGTATTTTTCACACCTCTTCATGCTCCTCGTATTTTTCACACCTTTTAATGTCCTCGTATTTCTCACAACTTTTCATGGTCTTCATATTTTTCACACCTTTTCAGGCTCTTCATATTTTTCAGACCTTTTCTAGCTCCTCATATATTTCAGACCTTTTCATGCTCCTCGTATTTTTCAGGCCTTTTCATGCTTCTCGTGTTTATTGCACCTTTTCATGCTTCGTGTAATTTTCAGACCTTTTTATGCTCCTCATATTTTCCAGACCTTTTCATGCTCCTAGTATTTTTCAGACATTTTTATCCACCTCGTATTTTTCAGACCTTTTCATGCTCCTCATATTTTTCACCCCTTTCATGCTCCTCGTATTTTTCACACATTTTCATGCTCCTCGTATTTTTCAGACCTTTTTGGGCTCCTCGTATTTTTCACATCTTTTCGTGATCCTCATATTTTTCACAACTTTTCATGATCTTCGTATTTTTCACAACTTTTCGTGCTCGTCATATTTTTCACACCTTTTCATGCTCCTCGTATTTTTCACACATTTTCATGCTCCTCGTATTTTTCAGACCTTTTTGGGCTCCTCGTATTTTCCACATCTTTTCGTGATCCTCATATTTTTCACAACTTTTCATGATCTTCGTATTTTTCACAACTTTTCGTGATCCTCATATTTTCAACACCTTTTCATGCTCCTCGTGTCCTTCACAGATTTTCATGCTCTTCATATTATTGACACTTTTTCATGCTCCTCGTATTTTTCACACCTTTTCATGCTCCTCGAATTCTTCACATCTTTTCATGCTCCTCGTATTTTTCACAACTTTTCATGCTCCTCATATTTTTCACAACTTTTCGTTCTCCTCTTATTGTCACACCTTTTCATGCTCTTCATATTTTACCCACCTTTTCATGCTCCTCGTATTTTTCACAACTTTTCATGCTCCTCATATTTTTCATACCGTTTCATGCTCCTCGTATTTTTCACACCTTTTCATGCTCCTCGTATTTTTCACACCTCTTCATGCTCCTCGTATTTTTCACACCTTTTCATATTCCTCGTTTTTTTCACAACTTTTCATGGTCTTCATATTTTTCACACCTTTTCAGGCTCTTCATATTTTTAGACCTTGTCTAGCTCCTCATATTTTTCAGACCTTTTCATCCTCCTCGTATTTTTCAGACCTTTTCATCCTTCTCGTGTTTATTACACCTTTTCATGCTCCGCCTAATTTGCAGACCTTTTTATGCTCCTCTTATTTCTCAGAACTTTTCATGCTCCTCGAATTTTTCACACCTTTTCATGCTCCTTGTACTTTTTAAGCCTTTTCATGCACCTCGTATTTTCCAGAATATTTCATGCTCCTCGTATTTTTCAGACCATTTCATGCTCCTCATATTTTCCAGACCTTTTCATGCTCCTCGTATTTTTCAGACCTTTTCATCCTCCTCGTATTTTTCAGACCTTTTCATGCTCCTCATATTTTTCACACCTTTTCATGCTCCTCGTGTTTTTCACACATTTTCATTCTCCTCGTATTTTTCACCCCTTTTCATGCTATTCGTATTTTTCACTCATTTTCATGGTCTTTGTATTTTTCACACCTTTTCATGCTCCTCGTATTTTTCACATCTTTTCATGCTCCTCGAATTTTTCAGAACATTTCAAGTTCCTCATATTTTCCAGACCTTTTCATGCTCCTCGTATTTTTCACAACTTTTCAAACTCTTCGTATTTGTCACACTTTTTCATTCTCCTCGTATTTTTCACAGCTTTTCATGCTCATCGGATTTGTCACACCTTTTCAAGCTCTTCGTATTTTTCACACCGTTTCATGCTCCTCATATTTTTCATACCCGTTCATGCTCTTCATATTTTTCACACCTTTTCATGCTCTTCATATTTTACACACCTTTTCATGCTCACGTATATTTCACACCATTTCATGCTCCACAGATTTTTCATACAGTTTCATTCTCCTCATATTTTTCGCACCTCTACACGCTCCTGATATTTTTGACACCTTTTCATGCTCTTCATATATTGAAGTCCTTTTCATGCTGATCCTATTTTTCAGACCTTTTAATGCTCCTCATAATTTTCAGACCATTTCAGGCTCCTCGTATTTTTCAGACCTTTTCATGCTCCTGGTATTTTTCAGATCTTTTCATGCTCCTCATATTTTTCAGACAGTTTCATGCTCCTCATATTTTTCACACCTTTTCATGGTCCTCGTATTTTTCACACCTTTTCATGCTCCTCGAATTCTTCACACCTTTTCATGCTCCTCGTATTTTTCACAACTTTTCATGCTCCTCATATTTTTCACAACATTTCTTTCTCCTCTTATTGTCACACGTTTTCATGCTCTTCATATTTTCACACCTTTTCATGCTCCTCGTATTTTTCACGTCTTTTCGTGCTCCTCGTATTTTCAGGCCTTTTTTCATGCTCCTCATATTTCCATACCATTTCATACTACCTCGTATTTTTCACAGCTTTTCGATGCTCCTCGTATTTTCACACCTCTTCATGCCTTCCTCGTATTTTTTCACACCTTTTCATTTCCCTCTGTATTTTTCACAACTTTTCATGGTGCTTTCATATTTTTCAAACCCTTTTCTAGTCCTCATATTTTCAGACCTTTTCATTGGCCCGATCCTCGATATTTTCATACCTTTTTCATCCTTCTTCGTGTTATATACACCTTTTCATGCTTCCGCGTTAATTTTGCAGACCTTTTTATGCTCCTCTTGATTTCTCAGAACTTTTCATTCTCCTCAATTTTTCACACCTTTCATGCTCCTCGTATTCTTCACACCTTTCATGCTCCTCGTATTTTCACAACTTTCCATGCCTCCTCATATTTTTCACACTTTTCATGCTCCTCGTATTTTTCACACCTTTTCATGCTCCTCGTATTTTTCAGACCTTTTTGGGCTCCTCGTATTTTTCACATCTTTTCGTGATCCTCATATTTTTCACAACTTTTCATGATCTTCATATTTTTCACAACTTTTCGTGCTCCTCATATTTTTCACACCTTTTCATGCTCCTCGTATTTTTCACACATTTTCATGCTCCTCGTATTTTTCAGACCTTTTTGGGCTCCTCGTATTTTTCACATCTTTTCGTGATCCTCATATTTTTCACAACTTTTCATGATCTTCGTTTTTTTCACAACTTTTCGTGCTCCTCATATTTTCAACACCTTTTCATGCTCCTCGTGTCCTTCACAGATTTTCATGCTCTTCATATTATTCACACTTTTTCATGCTCCTCGTATTTTTCACACCTTTTCATGCTCCTCGAATTCTTCACACCTTTTCATGCTCCTCGTATTTTTCACAACTTTTCATGCTCCTCATATTTTTCACACCTTTTCTTTCTCCTCTTATTGTCACACCTTTTCATGCTCTTCATATTTTTCACACCTTTTCATGCTCCTCGTATTTTTCACGTCTTTTCGTGCTCCTCGTATTTATCAGGTCTTTTCATGCTCCTCATATTTTTCATACCATTTCATGCTCCTCGTATTTTTCACACCTTTTCATGCTCCTCGTATTTTTCACACCTCTTCATGCCTTCTCGTATTTTTCAACCTTTTCATTCCCTCGTATTTTTCACCAAACTTTTCATGGTCTTCATATTTTTTCAAACCTTTCTGCTCCTCATATTTTTCAGACCTTTTCATGCTCCTTTCGTATTTTCATTACCTTTTCATCCTTCCTCGTAGTTTAATTACACCCTTTCATGCCTCCGTGCTTTAATTTGCAGACCTTTTATGCTCCTCTATTTCTCAGAACTTTTCATTCTCCCGAATTTTTCACACCTTTCATGCTCCTTGGTCTTTTCAGACCTTTTCAGGCTCCTTCGTATTTCCAGAATATTCATGCTCCTCATATTATTCAGACCATTTCATGCTCCTCATATTTTTCCAGACCTTTTCATGCTCCTCGTATTTTTCAGACATTTTCATCCACCTCATATTTTTCAGACCTATTCATGCTCCTCATATTTTTCACACCTTTTCATGCTCCTCGTATTTTTCACACATTTTCATTCTCCTCGTATTTTTCACCCCTTTTCATGCTCTTCGTATTTTTCACTCATTTTCATGGTCTTTGTATTTTTCACACCTTTTCATGCTCCTCGTATTTTTCACATCTTTTCATGCTCCTCGAATTTTTCAGAACATTTCAAGTTCCTCATATTTTCCAGACCTTTTCATGCTCCTCGTATTTTTCACAACTTTTCAAACTCTTCGTATTTGTCACACCTTTTCATTCTCCTCGTATTTTTCACAGCTTTTCATGCTCATCGGATTTGTCACACCTTTTCAAGCTCTTCGTATTTTTCACACCGTTTCATGCTCCTCATATTTTTCATACCCGTTCATGCTCTTCATATTTTTCACACATTTTCATGCTCTTCATATTTTACACACCTTTTCATGCTCACGTATATTTCACACCATTTCATGCTCCACAGATTTTTCATACAGTTTCATTCTCCTCATATTTTTCGCACCTCTACACGCTCCTGATATTTTTGACACCTTTTCATGCTCTTCATATATTGAAGTCCTTTTCATGCTGATCCTATTTTTCAGACCTTTTAATGCTCCTCATACTTTTCAGACCATTTCAGGCTCCTCGTATTTTTCAGACCTTTTCATGCTCCTGGTATTTTTCAGACCTTTTCATGCTCCTCATATTTTTCAGACAGTTTCATGCTCCTCATATTTTTCACACCTTTTCATGGTCCTCGTATTTTTCACACCTTTTCATGCTCCTCGAATTCTTCACACCTTTTCATGCTCCTCGTATTTTTCACAACTTTTCATGCTCCTCATATTTTTCACAACTTTTCTTTCTCCTCTTATTGTCACACGTTTTCATGCTCTTCATATTTTCACACCTTTTCATGCTCCTCGTATTTTTCACGTCTTTTCGTGCTCCTCGTATTTATCAGGCCTTTTCATGCTCCTCATATTTTTCATACCATTTCATACTCCTCGTATTTTTCACACCTTTTCATGCTCCTCGTATTTTTCACACCTCTTCATGCTCCTCGTATTTTTCACACCTTTTCATTTCCCTCGTATTTTTCACAACTTTTCATGGTCTTCATATTTTTCAAACCTTTTCTAGCTCCTCATATTTTTCAGACCTTTTCATGCTCCTCGTATTTTTCATACCTTTACATCCTTCTCGTGTTTATTACACCTTTTCATGCTCCGCGTAATTTGCAGACCTTTTTATGCTCCTCTTATTTCTCAGAACTTTTCATTCTCCTCGAATTTTTCACACCTTTTCATGCTCCTCGTATTCTTCACACCTTTTCATGCTCCTCGTATTTTTCACAACTTTTCATGCTTCCTCATATTTTTCACAACTTTTCTTTCTCCTCTTATTGTCACACGTTTTCATGCTCTTCATATTTTCACACCTTTTCATGCTCCTCGTATTTTTCACGTCTTTTCGTGCTCCTCGTATTTATCAGGCCTTTTCATGCTCCTCATATTTTTCATACCATTTCATACTCCTCGTATTTTTCACACCTTTTCATGCTCCTCGTATTTTTCACACCTCTTCATGCTCCTCGTATTTTTCACACCTTTTCATTTCCCTCGTATTTTTCACAACTTTTCATGGTCTTCATATTTTTCACACCTTTTCAGGCTCTTCATATTTTTCAAACCTTTTCTAGCTCCTCATATTTTTCAGACCTTTTCATGCTCCTCGTATTTTTCATACCTTTTCATCCTTCTCATGTTTATTACACCTTTTCATGCTCCACGTAATTTGCAGACCTTTTTATGCTCCTCTTATTTCTCAGAACTTTTCATGCTCCTCGAATTTTTCACACCTTTTCATGCTCCTTGTCTTTTTCAGACCTTTTCAGGCTCCTCGTATTTTCCAGAATATTTCATGCTCCTCGTATTTTTCAAACCATTTCATGCTCCTCATATTTTCCAGACCTTTCATGCTCCTCGTATTTTTCAGACATTTTCATCCACCTGGTATTTTTCAGACCTTTTCATGCTCCTCGTATTTTTCACACATTTTCATTCTCCTCATATTTTTCACCCCTTTTCATGCTATTCGTATTTTTCAATCCTTTTCATGATCTTTGTATTTTTCACACCTTTTCATGCTCCTCGTATTTTTCACATCTTTTCATGCTCCTCGAATTTTTCAGAACATTTCAAGTTCCTCATATTTTCCAGACCTTTTCATGCTCCTCGTATTTTTCACAACTTTTCAAACTCTTCGTATTTGTCACACCTTTTCATGCTCCTCGTATTTTTCACAGCTTTTCATGCTCATCGGATTTGTCACACCTTTTCAAGCTCTTCGTATTTTTCACACCGTTTCATGCTCCTCATATTTTTCATACCCGTTCATGCTCTTCATATTTTTCACACATTTTCATGCTCTTCATATTTTACACACCTTTTCATGCTCACGTATATTTCACACCATTTCATGCTCCACAGATTTTTCATACAGTTTCATTCTCCTCATATTTTTCGCACCTCTACACGCTCCTGATATTTTTGACACCTTTTCATGCTCTTCATATATTGAAGTCCTTTTCATGCTGCTCCTATTTTTCAGACCTTTTAATGCTCCTCATACTGTTCAGACCATTTCAGGCTCCTCGTATTTTTCAGACCTTTTCATGCTCCTGGTATTTTTCAGACCTTTTCATGCTAACCTCATATTTTTTCCAGACAGTTTCATGCTCCTTCATATTTTTTTACACCTTTTCATGGTCCTGCGTATTTTTCACACCTTTCATGCTCCTCGAATTCTTCACACCTTTTCATGCTCCTCGTATTTTTCACAACTTTTCATGCTCCTCATATTTTTCACAACTTTTCTTTCTCCTCTTATTGTCACACGTTTTCATGCTCTTCATATTTTCACACCTTTTCATGCTCCTCGTATTTTTCATGTCTTTTCGTGCTCCTCGTATTTATCAGGCCTTTTCATGCTCCTCATATTTTTCATACCATTTCATACTCCTCGTATTTTTCACACCTTTTCATGCTCCTCGTATTTTTCACACCTCTTCATGCTCCTCGTATTTTTCACACCTTTTCATTTCCCTCATATTTTTCACAACTTTTCATGGTCTTCATATTTTTCAAACCTTTTCTAGCTCCTCATATTTTTCAGACCTTTTCATGCTCCTCGTATTTTTCATACCTTTTCATCCTTCTCATGTTTATTACACCTTTTCATGCTCCACGTAATTTGCAGACCTTTTTATGCTCCTCTTATTTCTCAGAACTTTTCATTCTCCTCGAATTTTTAATACCTTTTCATGCTCCTTGTCTTTTTCAGACCTTTTCAGGCTCCTCGTATTTTCCAGAATATTTTTGCTCCTCGTATTTTTCAGACCATTTCATGCTCCTCATATTTTCCAGACCTTTTCATGCTCCTCGTATTTTTCAGACATTTTCATCCACCTCGTATTTTTCACACCTTTTCATGCTCCTCGAATTCTTCACACCTTTTCATGCTCCTCGTATTTTTCACAACTTTTCATGCTCTTGTATTTTTCACACCTTTTCGTGCTCCTCTTATTGTCACACCTTTTCGGGCTCTTCATATTTTTCACAACTTTTCATGCGCCTCGTATTTTTCACACCTTTTCATGCTCCTTGTATTTATAAGGCCTTTTCATGCTCCTTATATTTTTCACACCTCTTCATGCTCCTCGTATTTTTCACACCTTTTAATGTCCTCATATTTTTCAAAACTTTTCATGGTCTTCATATTTTTCACACCTTTTCAGGCTCTTCATATTTTTAAGACCTTTTCTAGCTCCTCATATTTTTCAGACCTTTTCATGCTCCTCGTATTTTTCAGGCCTTTTCATGCTTCTCGTGTTTATTGCACCTTTTCATGCTTCGCGTAATTTTCAGACCTTTTTATGCTCCTCATATTTTCCAGACCTTTTCATGCTTCTAGTATTTTTCAGACATTTCCATCCACCTCGTATTTTTCAGACCTTTTCATGCTCCTCATATTTTTCACACCTTTTCATGCTCCTCGTATTTTTCACACCTCTTCATGCTCCTCGTATTTTTCACACCTTTTCATTTCCCTCGTATTTTTCACACCTTTTCGTGCTCCTCTTATTGTCATACTTTTTTGGGCTCTTCATATTTTTCACACCTTTTCATGCTCCTCGTATTTTTCACACCTCTTCATGCTCCTCGTATTTATAAGGCCTTTTCATGCTCCTTATATTTTTCATACCATTTCATGCTCTTCGTATTTTGACACCTTTTCATTCTCCTCGTTTTTTTCACACCTCTTCATGCTCCTCGTATTTTTCACACCTTTTAATGTCCTCGTATTTTTCACAACGTTTCATGGTCTTCATATTTTTCACACCTTTTCAGGCTCTTCATTTTTTTCAGACCTTTTCTAGCTCCTCATATTTTTCAGACCTTTTCATGCTCCTCGTATTTTTCAGGCCTTTTCATGCTTCTCGTGTTTATTGCACCTTTTCATGCTTCGCGTAATTTTCAAACCTTTTTATGCTCCTCATATTTTCCAGACCTTTTCATGCTCCTAGTATTTTTCAGACATTTTCATCCACCTCATATTTTTCAGACCTTTTCATGCTCCTCATATTTTTCACACCTTTTCATGCTCCTCGTATTTTTCACACATTTTCATGCTCCTCGTATTTTTCAGACCTTTTTGGGCTCCTCGTATTTTTCACATCTTTTCGTGATCCTCATATTTTTCACAACTTTTCATGATCCTCGTATTTTTCACAACTTTTCGTGCTCCTCATATTTTCAACACCTTTTCATGCTCCTCGTGTCCTTCACAGCTTTTCATGCTCTTCATATTTTTCACACCTTTTCATGCTCCTCGAATTCTTCACACCTTTTCATGCTCCTCGTATTTTTCAGACCTTTTCATGCTTCTCGTGTTTATTGCACCTTTTCATGCTCCGCATATTTTTCAGACCTTTTTATGCTCCTCTTATTTCTCACCTTTTCATGCTCCTCGAATTTTTCACAATTTTTCATGCTCCTTGTATTTTTCAGACCTTTTCAGGCTCCTCGTATTTTCCAGAACATTTCATGCTCCTCGTATTTTTCAGACCATTTCATGCTCCTCATATTTTCCAGACCTTTTCATGCTCCTCGTATTTTTCAACATTTTCATCCACCTCGTATTTTTCAGAACATTTCATGCTCCTCATATTTTACACACCTTTTCATGCTCACGTATATTTCACACCATTTCATGCTCCACAGATTTTTCATACAGTTTCATTCTCCTCATATTTTTCGCACCTCTACACGCTCCTGATATTTTTGACACCTTTTCATGCTCTTCATATATTGAAGTCCTTCTCATGCTGATCATATTTTTCAGACCTTTTAATGCTCCTCATACTTTTCAGACCATTTCAGGCTCCTCGTATTTTTCAGATCTTTTCATGCTCCTGGTATTTTTCAGACCTTTTCATGTTCCTCATATTTTTCAGACAGTTTCATGCTCCTCATATTTTTCACACCTTTTCATGGTCCTCGTATTTTTCACACCTTTTCATGCTCCTCGAATTCTTCACACCTTATCATGCTCCTCGTATTTTCCACAACTTTTCATGCTCCTCATATTTTTCACAACTTTTCTTTCTCCTCTTATTGTCACACCTTTTCATGCTCTTCATATTTTCACACCTTTTCATGCCTCTCGTATTTTTCACGTCTTTTCGTGCTCCTCGTATTCATCAGGCCTTTTCATGCTCCTCATATTTTTCATACCATTTCATACTCCTCGTATTTTTCACACGTTTTCATGCTCCTCGTATTTTTCACACCTCTTCATGCTCCTCGTATTTTTCACACCTTTTCATTTCCCTCGTATTTTTCACAACTTTTCATGGTCTTCATATTTTTCAAACCTTTTCTAGCTCCTCATATTTTCCAGACCTTTTCATGCTCCTCGTATTTTTCAGACATTTTCATCCACCTCGTATTTTTCACACCTTTTCATGCTCCTCGAATTCTTCACACCTTTTCATGCTCCTCGTATTTTTCACAACTTTTCATGCTCTCGTATTTTTCACACCTTTTCGTGCTCCTCTTATTGTCACACCTTTTCGGGCTCTTCATATTTTTCACAAAAAATATGAGGAGCTAGAAAAGGTTTGAAAAATATGAAGACCATGAAAAGTTGTGAAAAATACGAGGGAAATGAAAAGGTGTGAAAAATATGAGGAGCATGAAGAGGTGTGAAAAATACGAGGAGCATGAAAAGGTGTGAAAAATACAAGGAGCATGAAATGGTATGAAAAATATGAGGAGCATGAAAAGGCCTGATAAATACGAGGAGCACGAAAAGACGTGAAAAATACGAGGAGCATGAAAAGGTGTGAAAAATATGAAGAGCATGAAAAGGTGTGACAATAAGAGGAGAACGAAAAGTTCTGAAAAATATGAGGAGCATGAAAAGTTGTGAAAAATACGAGGAGCATGAAAAGGTGTGAAGAATTCGAGGAGCATGAAAAGGTGTGAAAAATACGAGGAGCATGAAAAAATGTGAATAATATGAAGAGCATGAAAATCTGTGAAGGACACGAGGAGCATGAAAAGGTGTTGAAAATATGAGGAGCACGAAAAGTTGTGAAAAATACGAAGATCATGAAAATTGTGAAAAATATGAGGATCACGAAAAGATGTGAAAAATACGAGGAGCCCAAAAAGGTCTGAAAAATACGAGGAGCATGAAAATGTGTGAAAAATACGAGGAGCATGAAAAGGTGTGAAAAATATGAGGAGCACGAAACGTTGTGAAAAATACGAAGATCATGAAAAGTTGTGAAAAATATGAGGATCACGAAAAGATGTGAAAAATACGAGGAGCCCAAAAAGGTCTGAAAAATACGAGGAGCATGAAAATGTGTGAAAAATACGAGGAGCATGAAAGGTGTGAAAAATATGAGGAGCATGAAAAGGTCTGAAAAATACGAGGTGGATAAAAATGTCTGAAAAATACTAGGAGCATGAAGAGGTCTGGAAAATATGAGGAGCATAAAAAGGTCTGAAAATTACGCGAAGCATGAAAAGGTGCAATAAACACGAGAAGCATGAAAAGGCCTGAAAAATACGAGGAGCATGAAAAGGTCTGAAATATATGAGGAGCTAGAAAAGGTGTGAAAAATATGAAGAGCCTGAAAAGGTGTGAAAAATATGAAGACCATGAAAAGTTGTGAGAAATACGAGGACATTAAAAGGTGTGAAAAATACGAGGAGCATGAAGAGGTGTGAAAAATACGAGGAGCATGAAAAGGTGTGAAAAATGCGAAGAGCATGAAAAGGTGTGAAAAATACAAAGACCATGAAAAGGAGTGAAAAATACGAAAAGCATGAAAAGGGGTGAAAAATACGAAGAGCAGGAAATGGTATGAAAAATATAAGGAGCATGAAAAGGCCTTATAAATACGAGGAGCACGAAAAGGTGTGAAAAATACGAGAGCATGAAAAGTTGTGAAAAATACGAGGAGCATGAAAAGGTGTGAAGAACACGAGGAGCATGAAAAGGTGTTGAAAAATATGAGGAGCATGAAATTGTGTGAAAAATACGAAGAGCATGAAAAGCTGTGAAAATTATTAAGAGCATGAAAAAGTGTGAAAATTATGAAGAGCATGAAAATGTGTGAAAAATAGGAAGAGAATGAAAAGATCTGAAAATACGAGGAGCCTGAAAAGGCCTTGCATACAATTACGAGGGCCATGGGAAAAGCGCGATTTAGATGAAAAATAGAGGAGCAGAAGTGTGTGAACAAATATGAGAAGCCCGCAAGGTGTGACACATAGCAGGAGACACCCGAAAGGCCTGTGCAAAGAATACGAGAGCTAATGAAGAGGTGTGAAAATACGAGGGCATGAAAAGGTGTGAAAATACGAGGAGCTGGAATGGCTATGAAATTATACGGAGAATGAACAAAGGCCTATATAAATACGAGGAGCATGAAAAGGTGTGAAAAATACGAGGAGCATGAAAAGGTGTGAAAAATATGAAGAGCCCAAAAAGGTGTGACAATAAGAGGAGCACGAAAAGGTGTGAAAAATATGAGGAGCATGAAAAGATCTGAAAAATATGAGGAGCTAGAAAAGGTTTGAAAAATATGAAGAGCCTGAAAAGGTGTGAAAAATATGAAGACCATGAAAAGTTGTGAAAAATACGAGGAAAATGTAAAGGTGTGAAAAATACTAGGAGCATGAAGATGTGTGAAAAATACGAGGAGCATGAAAAGGTCTGGAAAATATGAGGAGCATAAAAAGGTCTGAAAAATACGAGGTGGATGGAAATGTCTGAAAAATACTAGGAGCATGAAAAGGTCTGGAAAATATGAGGAGCATAAAAAGGTCTGAAAATTACGCGAAGCATGAAAAGGTGCAATAAACACGAGAAGCATGAAAAGGCCTGAAAAATACGAGGAGCATGAAAAAGTCTGAAAAATATGAGGAGCTAGATAAGGTCTGAAAAATATGAAGAGCCTGAAAAGGTGTGAAAAATATGAAGACCATGAAAAGTTTTGAAAAATATGAGGACATTAAAAGGTGTGAAAAATACGAGGAGCATGAAGAGGTGTGAAAAATATGAAGAGCCCGAAAAGGTGTGACAATAAGAGAAGCACGAAAAGGTGTGAAAAATACGAGAGCATGAAAAGTTGTGAAAAATACGAGGAGCATGAAAAGGTGTGAAGAATTCGAGGAGCATGAAAAGGTGTGAAAAATACGAGGTGGATGAAAATGTCTGAAAAATACGAAGAGCATGAAAAGGTCTGGAAAATATGAGGAGCATGAAATGGTCTGAAAAATACGAGGAGCAAGAAATATTCTGGAAAATACGAGGAGCCTGAAAAGGTCTGAAAAAGACAAGGAGCATGAAAAGGTATTAAAAATTCGAGGAGAATGAAAAGTTCTGAGATATAAGAGGAGCATAAAAAGGTCTGCAAATTACGTGGAGCATGAAAAGGTGTAATAAACATGAGAAGGATGAAAAGGTATGAAAAATACGAGGAGCATGAAAAGGTCTGAAAAATATGAGGAGCTAGAAAAGGTTTGAAAAATATGAAGACCATGAAAAGTTGTGAAAAATACGAGGGAAATGAAAAGGTGTGAAAAATACGAGGAGCATGAAGAGGTGTGAAAAATACGAGGAGCATGAAAAGGTGTGAAAAATACAAGGAGCATGAAATGGTATGAAAAATATGAGGAGCATGAAAAGGCCTGATAAATACGAGGAGCACGAAAAGACGTGAAAAATACGAGGAGCATGAAAAGGTGTGAAAATATGAAGAGCATGAAAAGGTGTGACAATAAGAGGAGAAAGAAAAGTTGTGAAAAATATGAGGAGCATGAAAAGATGTGAAAAATACGAGGAGCATGAAAAGGTGTGAAGAATTCGAGGAGCATGAAAAGGTGTGAAAAATACGAGGACAATGAAAAGGTGTGAAAAATATGAGGAGCATGAAACTGTCTGAAAAATATGAGGAGCATGAAAAGGTCTGAAAAATACCAGGAGCATGAAAAGGTCTGAAAAATACGAGGAGCCTGAAATGGTCTGAAAAGTATGAGGAGCATTAAAAGGTATGAAAAATAGGATCAGCATGAAAAGGACTTCAATATATGAAGAGCATGAAAAGGTGTCAAAAATATCAGGAGCGTGTAGAGGTGCGAAAAATATGAGGAGAATGAAACTGTATGAAAAATCTGTGGAGCATGAAATGGTGTGAAATATACGTGAGCATGAAAAGGTGTGTAAAATATGAAGAGCATGAAAATGTGTGAAAAATATGAAGAGCATGAACGGGTATGAAAAATATGAGGAGCATGAAACGGTGTGAAAAATACGAAGAGCTTGAAAAGGTGTGACAAATCCAATGAGCATGAAAAGCTGTGAAAAATACGAGGAGAATGAAAAGGTGTGACAAATACGAAGAGTTTGAAAAGTTGTGAAAAATACGAGGAGCATGAAAAGGTCTGGAAAATATGAGGAACTTGAAATGTTCTGAAAAATTCGAGGAGCATGAAAAGATGTGAAAAATACGAGGAGCATGAAAAGGTGTGAAAAATACAAAGACCATGAAAATGAGTGAAGAATACGAATAGCATGAAAAGGGGTGAAAAATACGAGGAGAATGAAAATGTGTGAAGAATACGAGGAGCATGAAAAGGTGTGAAAAATATGAGGAGCATGAAAAGGTCTGAAAAATACGAGGTGGATGAAAATGTCTGAAAAATACGAGGAGCATGAAAAGGTCTGGAAAATATGAGGAGCATGAAATGGTCTGAAAAATACGAGGAGCATGAAATATTCTGGAAAATAAGAGGAGCCTGAAAAGGTCTGAAAAAGACAAGGAGCATGAAAAGGTGTGAAAAATTCGAGGAGAATGAAAAGTTCTGAGAAATAAGAGGAGCATAAAAAGGTCTGCAAATTACACGGAGCATGAAAAGGTGTAATAAACACGAGAAGGATGAAAAGGTATGAAAAATACGAGGAGCATGAAAAGGTCTGAAAAATATGAGGAGCTAGAAAAGGTTTGAAAAATATGAAGACCATGAAAAGTTGTGAAAAATACGAGGGAAAAGAAAAGGTGTGAAAAACACGAGGAGCATGAAGAGGTGTGAAAAATACGAGGAGCATGAAAAGGTGTGAAAAATACGAGGAGCATGAAATGGTATGAAAAATATGAGGAGCATGAAAAGACCTGATAAATACGAGGAGCACGAAAAGACGTGAAAAATACGAGGAGCATGAAAAGGTGTGAAAAATATGAAGAGCATGAAAAGGTGTGACAATAAGAGGAGAACGAAAAGTTGTGAAAAATATGAGGAGTATGAAAAGTTGTGAAAAATACGAGGAGCATGAAAAGGTGTGAAGAATTCGAGGAGCATGAAAAGGTGTGAAAAATACGAGGAGCATGAAAAAGTGTGAATAATATGAAGAGCATGAAAATCTGTGAAGGACACGAGGAGCATGAAAAGGTGTTGAAAATATGAGGAGCACGAAAAGTTGTGAAAAATACGAAGACAATGAAAAGTTGTGAAAAATATGAGGATCACGAAAAGATGTGAAAAATACGAGGAGCCCAAAAAGGTCTGAAAAATACGAGGAGCATGAAAATATGTGAAAAATACGAGGAGCATGAAAAGGTGTGAAAAATATGAGGAGCACGAAAAGTTGTGAAAAATACGAAGATCATGAAAAGTTGTGAAAAATATGAGGATCACGAAAAGATGTGAAAAATACGAGGAGCCCAAAAAGGTCTGAAAAATACGAGGATCATGAAAATGTGTGAAAAATACGAGGAGCATGAAAGGTGTGAAAAATATGAGGAGCATGAAAAGGTCTGAAAAATACGAGGTGGATAAAAATGTCTGAAAAATACTAGGAGCATGAAAAGGTCTGGAAAATATGAGGAGCATAAAAAGTTCTGAAAATTACGCGAAGCATGAAAAGGTGCAATAAACACGAGAAGCATGAAAAGGCCTGAAAAATACGAGGAGCATGAAAAGGTCTGAAAAATATGAGGAGCTAGAAAAGGTCTGAAAAATATGAAGAGCCTGAAAAGGTGTGAAAAATATGAATACCATGAAAAGTTGTGAGAAATACGAGGACATTAAAAGGTGTGAAAAATACGAGGAGCATGAAGAGGTGTGAAAAATACGAGGAGCATGAAAAGGTGTGAAAAATACGAAGAGCATGAAAAGGTGTGAAAAATACAAAGACCATGAAAAGGAGTGAAAAATACGTATAGCATGAAAAGGGGTGAAAAATACGAAGAGCATGAAATGGTATGAAAAATATAAGGAGCATGAAAAGGCCTTATAAATACGAGGAGCACGAAAAGGTGTGAAAAATACGAGAGCATGAAAAGTTGTGAAAAATACGAGGAGCATGAAAAGGTGTGAAGAACACGAGGAGCATGAAAAGGTGTTGAAAAATATGAGGAGCATGAAATTGTGTGAAAAATACGAAGAGCATGAAAAGCTGTGAAAATTATGAAGAGCATGAAAATGTGTGAAAAATAGGAAGAGAATGAAAAGATCTGAAAAATACGAGGAGCCTGAAAAGGCCTGATAAATACGAGGAGCATGAAAAGGCGTGAAAAATATGAGGAGCATGAAAAGGTGTGAAAAATATGAAGAGCCCGAAAAGGTATGACAATAAGAGGAGCACGAAAAGGTGTGAAAAATACGAGGAGCATGAAAAGGTGTGAAAAATACGAGGAGCATGAAAAGGTGTGAAAAATATGAAGAGCCCAAAAAGGTGTGACAATAAGAGGAGCACGAAAAGGTGTGAAAAATATGAGGAGCATGAAAAGGTCTGAAAAATATGAGGAGCTAGAAAAGGTTTGAAAAATATGAAGAGCCTGAAAGGTGTGAAAAATATGAAGACCATGAAAAGTTGTGAAAAATACGAGGAAAATGTAAAGGTGTGAAAAATACTAGGAGCATGAAGATGTGTGAAAAATACGAGGAGCATGAAAAGGTGTGAAAAATATGAGGAGCATGAAAAGGTCTGAAAAATACGAGGTGGATGGAAATGTCTGAAAAATACTAGGAGCATGAAAAGGTCTGGAAAATATGAGAAGCATAAAAAGGTCTGAAAATTATGCAAAGCATGAAAAGGTGCAATAAACACGAGAAGCATGAAAAGGCCTGAAAAATACGAGGAGCATGAAAAGGTCTGAAAAATATGAGGAGCTAGATAAGGTCTGAAAAATATGAAGAGCCTGAAAAGGTGTGAAAAATATGAAGACCATGAATAGTTTTGAAAAATATGAGGACATTAAAAGGTGTGAAAAATACGAGGAGCATGAAGAGGTGTGAAAAATATGAAGAGCCCGAAAAGGTGTGACAATAAGAGGAGCACGAAAAGGTGTGAAAAATACGAGAGCATGAAAAGTTGTGAAAAATACGAGAAGCATGAAAAGGTGTGAAGAATTCGAGGAGCATGAAAAGGTGTGAAAAATACGAGGTGGTTGAAAATGTCTGAAAAATACGAAGAGCATGAAAAGGTCTGGAAAATATGAGGAGCATGAAATGGTCTGAAAAATACGAGGAGCAAGAAATATTCTGGAAAATACGAGGAGCCTGAAAAGGTCTGAAAAAGACAAGGAGCATGAAAAGGTATTAAAAATTCGAGGAGAATGAAAAGTTCTGAGATATAAGAGGAGCATAAAAAGGTCTGCAAATTACGTGGAGCATGAAAAGGTGTAATAAACATGAGAAGGATGAAAAGGTATGAAAAATACGAGGAGCATGAAAAGGTCTGAAAAATATGAGGAGCTAGAAAAGGTTTGAAAAATATGAAGACCATGAAAAGTTGTGAAAAATACGAGGGAAATGAAAAGGTGTGAAAAATACGAGGAGCATGAAGAGGTGTGAAAAATACGAGGAGCATGAAAACGTGTGAAAAATACGAGGAGTATGAAATGGTATGAAAAATATGAGGAGCATGAAAAGGCCTGATGAATACGAGGAGCACGAAAAGACGTGAAAAATACGAGAGGCATGAAAAGGTGTGAAAATATGAAGAGCATGAAAAGGTGTGACAATAAGAGGAGAAAGAAAAGTTGTGAAAAATATGAAGACCATGAAAAGTTGTGAAAAATACGAGGCAAATGAAACGGTGTGAAAAATACGAGGAACATGAAGAGGTGTGAAAAATATGAAGACCATGAAAAGTTGTGAAAAATACGAGGCAAATGAAAAGGTGTGAAAAATACGAGGAACATGAAGAGGTGTGAAAAATATAAGGAGCATGAAAAGGTGTGACAATAAGAGGAGCACGAAAAGGTGTGAAAAATACGAGAGGATGAAATGTTGTGAAAAATACGAGGAGCATGAAAAGGTGTTAAGAATTCGAGGAGCATGAAAAGGTGTGAAAAATATGAGGAGCATGAAAATGTGTGAAAAATACGAAGAGCATGAAAAGCTGTGAAAATTATTAAGAGCATGAAAAAATGTGAAAATTATGAAAAGCAAGAAAAGGTGTGAAAAATAGGAAGAGCATAAAAGGTGTGAAAAATAGGAAGAGAATGAAAAGGTCTGAAAATTACGAGGAGCCTGAAAAGGCCTGATAAATACAAGGAGCATGAAAAGTTGTGAAAAATACAAGGAGCATGAAAAGGTGTGAAGATTTCGAGGAGCATGAAAAGGTGTGAAAAATACGAGGAGCATGAAAAGGTGTGAAAAATATGAGGAGCATGAAAAGCTGTGAAGAACATGAGGAGCATGAAAAGGTGTTGTAAAATATGAGGAACATGAAAAGGTGTGAAAAATACGAAGAGAATGAAAAGCTGTGAAAATTATGAAGAGCATGAAAAAGTGTGAAAATTATGAAGACCATGAAAAGGTGTGAAAAATACGAAGAGCATGAAAAGGTGTGAAAAATATGAAGAGAATGAAAAGATCTGAAAAATAGGAGGAGCCTGAAAAGGTCAGAAATTTACGAGGAGCATGAAAATGTGTGAAAAATATGAAGAGCATGAAACGGTCTGAAAAAAATGAGGAGCATGAAAAGTTCTGAAATATAGGAGGACCATGAAAAGGTCTGAAAAATATGAGGAGCATGAAAAAGTGTTAAAAATATTAGGAGCATGAAACGGTGTGAAAAATATGAAGAGCATGAAAAGGTGTGGAAAATATGAGCAGCATCAAAACGTGTGAAAAATAGGAAGAGCATGAAACACTGTGAAAAACACGAAGAGCCTGAAAAGTTTGGAAAAATATCAATAACATGAAAAGTTCTGAAAAATATGAAAAGCATGAAAAGGTGTGAATAATATGAAAACATGAAAAGGTGTGGAAAATACGAGGAGCATGAAAAGATCTGAAAAATACGAGGAGCATGAACGGCCTGAAAAATATGAGGAGCATGAAACTGTCTGATAAATATGAGGAGCATGAAACGGTATGAAAAAAATGAGGAACATGAAAAGTTGTGAAATATACGAAGAGCATGAGAAGGTGTGAAAAATACGAGGAGCATGAAAAGGTCTGAAAAATACCAGGAGCAAGAAAAGGTCTGAAAAATACGAGGAGCCTGAAATGGTCTGAAAAGTATGAGGAGCATTAAAAGGTCTGAAAAATAGGATCAGCATGAAAAGGACTTCAATATATGAAGAGCATGAAAAGGTGTCAAAAATATCAGGAGCGTGTAGAGGTGTGAAAAATATGAGGAGAATGAAACTGTATGAAAAGTCTGCGGAGCATGAAATGGTGTGAAATATACGTGAGCAAGAAAAGGTGTGTAAAATATGAGGAGTATGAAAATGTGTGAAAAATATGAAGAGCATGAACAGGTATGAAAAATATGAGGAGCATGAAACGGTGTGAAAAATACGAGGAGCATGAAAAGGATTGAAAAATATAAGCAGCATGAAAAGGTGTGAAAAATATGAGGAGCATGAAAAGGTTTGAAAAATATAAGGAGCATGAAAAGGTGTGAAAAATATGAGGAGCATGAAACGGTCAGAAATATTCGAGAGCATGAAAGGTGTGAAAAAAAAAAGAGCATGAAAAGCTCTGAAAAATATGAAGTGCATGAAAAGGTGTGAAAAATATGAAGAGCAAGAAAAGGTGTGAAAAATACGAAGAGTCTGAAAAGGTGTGAAAATCACGAAGAGCATGAAACGGTGTGAAAAATACGAAGAGCTTGAAAAGGTGTGACAAATCCGATGAGCATGAAAAGCTGTGAAAAATACGAGGAGAATGAAAAGGTGTGACAAATACGAAGAGTTTGAAAATTGTGAAAAATACGAGGAGAATGAAAAGGTCTGGAAAATACGAGGAACCTGAAATGTTCTGAAAAATACGAGGAGCATGAAAAGGTGTGAAAAATACAAAGACCATGAAAATGAGTGAAAAATACGAATAGCATGAAAAGGGGTGAAAAATACGAGGATAATGAAAATGTGTGAAAAATACGAGAGGCATGAAAAGCTGTGAAAAATATGAGGAACATGAAAAGGTCTGAAAAATACGAGGTGGATGAAAATGTCTGAAAAATACGAGAGGCATGAAAAGGTCTGGAAAATATGAGGAGCATGAAATGGTCTGAAAAATACGAGGAGCATGAAATATTCTGGAAAATACGAGGAGCCTGGAAAGGTCTGAAAAAGACAAGGAGCATGAAAAGGTGGAAAAATTCGAGGAACATGAAGAGTTCTGAGAAATAAGAGGAGCATAAAAAGGTCTGCAAATTACGCGGAGCATGAAAAGGTGTAATAAACACGAGAAGGATGAAAAGGTCTGAAAAATACGAGGAGCATGAAAAGGTCTGAAAAATATGAGGAGCTAGAAAAGGTCTGAAAAATATGAAGAGCCTGAAATGGTGGGAAAATATGAAGACCATGAAAAGTTGTGAAAAATACGAGGACATTAAAAGGTGTGAAACATACGAGGAGCATGAAGAGGTGTGAAAAATAAGAGGAGCATGAAGAGGTGTGAAAAATACGAGGAGCATGAAAAGGTGTGAAAAATATGAAGAGCCCAAAAAGGTGTGACAATAAGAGGAACACGAAAAGGTGTGAAAAATATGAGAAGCATGAAAAAGTCTCAAAAATATGAGGAGCTATAAAAGGTTTGAAAAATATGAAGAGCCTGAAAAGGTGTGAAAAATATGAAGACCATGAAAACTTGTGAAAAATACGAGGAAAATGTAAAGGTGTGAAAAATACGAGGAGCATGAAGAGGTGTGAAAAATATGAGGAGCATGAAACGCCTGAAAAATACGAGGAGCATGAAAAGGTCTGAAAAATATGAGGAGCTAGATAAGGTCTGAAAAATATGAAGAGCCTGAAAAGGTGTGAAAAATATGAAGACCATGAAAAGTTTTGAAAAATATGAGGACATTAAAAGGTGTGAAAAATACGAGGAGCATGAAGAGGTGTGAAAAATATGAAGAGCCCGAAAAGGTGTGACAATAAGAGGAGCACGAAAAGGTGTGAAAAATACGAGAGCATGAAAAGTTGTGAAAAATACGAGGAGCATGAAAAGGTGTGAAGAATTCGAGGAGCATGAAAAGGTGTGAAAAATACGAGGTGGATGAAAATGTCTGAAAAATACGAGGAGCATGAAAAGGTCTGGAAAATATGAGGAGCATGAAATGGTCTGAAAAATACGAGGAGCAAGAAATATTCTGGAAAATACGAGGAGCCTGAAAAGGTCTGAAAAAGACAAGGAGCATGAAAAGGTATTAAAAATTCGAGGAGAATGAAAAGTTCTGAGAAATAAGAGGAGCATAAAAAGGTCTGCAAATTACATGGAGCATGAAAAGGTGTAATAAACATGAGAAGGATGAAAAGGTATGAAAAATACGAGGAGCATGAAAAGGTCTGAAAAATATGAGGAGCTAGAAAAGGTTTGAAAAATATGAAGACCATGAAAAGTTGTGAAAAATACGAGGGGAATGAAAAGGTGTGAAAAATACGAGGAGCATGAAGAGGTGTGAAAAATACGAGGAGCATGAAAAGGTGTGAAAAATACGAGGAGTATGAAATGGAATGAAAAATATGAGGAGCATGAAAAGGCCTGATAAATACGAGGAGCACGAAAAGACGTGAAAAATACGAGAGGCATGAAAAGGTGTGAAAATATGAAGAGCATGAAAACATAGAAAAGGGCCGTGATAAATAACGAGGAGCCAGCGAAAGACAGTGAAATACCAGAGGCATGAAAAAGGGTGTGAAAAATATGAAAAGACATGAAAAGGTGTGACAATAAGAGGAGAAAGAAAGTTTGAATAAATATGAGGAGCTGAAAAGTTGTCGAAATATGAGGAAGCCATGAAAAGGTGTGAAAGAATCGAGGAGCTGAAAAGGTGTGAAAAATACGAGGACCATAGGAAAGTTGTGATATGAGGAGATCACGAAAAGAATGTGAAAAAATACGAGGAGCCCAAAAAGGTCTGAAAATACGAGGAGCATGAAAATGTGGAAAAAATACGAGGAGCAATGAAAAGTGTGAAAAAATATGAGGAGCAATGAAGAGTCTGAAAATATGAGAGTGGATGAAAAATCGTCTGAAAAATACTAGGGCATGAAAAGGTCTTGGGAAAAATAGAAGGAGCAATAAAAAGGTCTGAAATTACAACGAAGCATGAAAAGGTGCCATAAACACGAGAAGCAATTGAAAAAGGCCTGAAAAATACGAGGTACATGAAAAAAGGTCTGAAATATGAGGAGCTAGAAGGTTTGAAAATATGAAGAGCCTGGAAGTGTGAAAAATACGAGGAGCATGAAGAGGTGTGAAAAATACGAGGAGCATGAAAACGTGTGAAAAATACGAGGAGTATGAAATGGTATGAAAAATATGAGGAGCATGAAAAGGCCTGATGAATACGAGGAGCACGAAAAGACGTGAAAAATACGAGGAGCATGAAAAGGTGTGAAAATATGAAGAGCATGAAAACGTGTGACAATAAGAGGAGAAAGAAAAGTTGTGAAAAATATGAGGAGCATGAAAAGTTGTGAAAAATACGAGGAGCATGAAAAGGTGTGAAGAATTCGAGGAGCATGAAAAGGTGTGAAAAATACGAGGGCCATGAAAAGGTGTGAAAAATATGAGGAGCATGAAACTGTCTGAAAAATATGAGGAGCATGAAAAGGTCTGAAAAATAGCAGGAGCATGAAAAGGTCTGAAAAATACGAGGAGCCTGAAATGGTCTGAAAAGTATGAGGAGCATTAAAAGGTCTGAAAAATATGATCAGCATGAGAAGGACTTCAATATATGAAGAGCATGAAAAGGTGTCAAAAATATCAGGAGCGTGTAGAGGTGCGAAAAATATGAGGAGAATGAAACTGTATGAAAAATCTGTGGAGCATGAAATGGTGTGAAATATACGTGAGCATGAAAAGGTGTGTAAAATATGAGGAGCATGAAATGTTCTGAAAAATACGAGGTGGATGAAAATGTTGAAAAATACGAGGAGCATGAAAAGGTCTGGAAAATATGAGGAACATGAAATGGTCTGAAAAATACGAGGAGCATGAAATGTTCTGGAAAATACGAGGAGCCTGAAAAGGTCTGAAAAATACAAGGAGCATGAAAAATTGTGAAAAATTCGAGGAGCATGAAAAGGTGAGAAATAAGAGGAGCATAAAAAGGTCTGAAAATTACGCGGAGCATGAAAAGGTGCAATAAACACGAGAAGCATGAAAAGGTCTGAAAAATACGAGGAGCATGAAAAGGTGTGAAGAATTCGAGGAGCATGAAAAGGTGTGAAAAATATGAAGAGCATGAAAAGCTGTGAAGGACACGAGGAGCATGAAAAGGTGTTGAAAATATGAGGAGCACGAAAAGTTGTGAAAAATACGAGGATCATGAAAAGTTGTGAAAAATATGAGGATCACGAAAAGATGTGAAAAATACGAGGAGCCCAAAAAGGTCTGAAAAATACGAGGAGCATGAAAATGTGTGAAAAATACGAGGAGCATGAAAAGGTGTGAAAAATACGAGGAGCATGAAAAGGTCTGAAAAATATGAGGTGGATGAAAATGTCTGAAAAATACTAGGAGCATGAAAAGGTCTGGAAAATATGAGGAGCATAAAAAGGTCTGAAAATTACGCGAAGCATGAAAAGGTGCAATAAACACGAGAAGCATGAAAAGGCCGAAAAATACGAGGAGCATGAAAAGGTCTGAAAAATATGAGGAGCTAGAAAAGGTCTGAAAAAAATGAAGAGCCTGAAAAGGTGTGAAAAATATGAAGACCATGAAACGTTGTGAAAAATACGAGGACATTAAAAGGTGTGAAAAATACGAGGAGCGTGAAGAGGTGTGAAAAATACGAGGAGAATGAAAAGGTGTCAAAATACGAAGAGCATGAAATGGTATGAAAAATATAAGGAGCATGAAAAGGCCTTATAAATACGAGGAGCATGAAGAGGTGTGAAAAATACGAGGAGCATGAAAAGGTGTGAAAAATATGAAGAGCCCAAAAAAGTATGACAATAAGAGGAGCACGAAAAGGTGTGAAAAATACGAGGGAAATGAAAAGGTGTGAAAAATACGAGGAGCATGAAGAGGTGTGAAAAATACGAGGAGCATGAAAAGGTGTGAAAAATACGAGGAGCATGAAATGGTATGAAAAATATGAGGAGCATGAAAAGGCCTGATAAATACGAGGAGCACGAAAAGACGTGAAAAATACGAGGAGCATGAAAAGGTGTGAAAAATATGAAGAGCAGGAAAAGGTGTGACAATAAGAGGAGAACGAAAAGTTGTGAAAAATATGAGGAGTATGAAAAGTTGTGAAAAATACGAGGAGCATGAAAAGGTGTGAAGAATTCGAGGAGCATGAAAAGGTGTGAAAAATACGAGGAGCATGAAAAAGTGTGAATAATATGAAGAGCGTGAAAATCTGTGAAGGACACGAGGAGCATGAAAAGGTGTTGAAAATATGAGGAGCACGAAAAGTTGTGAAAAATACGAAGATCATGAAAAGTTGTGAAAAATATGAGGATCACGAAAAGATGTGAAAAATACGAGGAGCCCAAAAAGGTCTGAAAAATACGAGGAGCATGAAAATGTGTGAAAAATACGAGGAGCATGAAAAGGTGTGAAAAATATGAGGAGCACGAAACGTTGTGAAAAATACGAAGATCATGAAAAGTTGTGAAAAATATGAGGATCACGAAAAGATGTGAAAAATACGAGGAGCCCAAAAAGGTCTGAAAAATACGAGGAGCATGAAAATGTGTGAAAAATACGAGGAGCATGAAAGGTGTGAAAAATATGAGGAGCATGAAAAGGTCTGAAAAATACGAGGTGGATAAAAATGTCTGAAAAATACTAGGAGCATGAAGAGGTCTGGAAAATATGAGGAGCATAAAAAGGTCTGAAAATTACGCGAAGCATGAAAAGGTGCAATAAACACGAGAAGCATGAAAAGGCCTGAAAAATACGAGGAGCATGAAAAGGTCTGAAATATATGAGGAGCTAGAAAAGGTGTGAAAAATATGAAGAGCCTGAAAAGGTGTGAAAAATATGAAGACCATGAAAAGTTGTGAGAAATACGAGGACATTAAAAGGTGTGAAAAATACGAGGAGCATGAAGAGGTGTGAAAAATACGAGGAGCATGAAAAGGTGTGAAAAATACGAAGAGCATGAAAAGGTGTGAAAAATACAAAGAACATGAAAAGGAGTGAAAAATACGAATAGCATGAAAAGGGGTGAAAAATACGAAGAGCATGAAATGGTATGAAAAATATAAGGAGCATGAAAAGGCCTTATAAATACGAGGAGCACGAAAAGGTGTGAAAATACGAGAGCATGAAAAGTTGTGAAAAATACGAGGAGCATGAAAAGGTGTGAAGAACACGAGGAGCATGAAAAGGTGTTGAAAAATATGAGGAGCATGAAATTGTGTGAAAAATACGAAGAGCATGAAAAGCTGTGAAAATTATTAAGAGCATGAAAAAGTGTGAAAATTATGAAGAGCAAGAAAATGTGTGAAAAATAGGAAGAGAATGAAAAGATCTGAAAAATACGAGGAGCCTGAAAAGGCCTGATAAATACGAGGAGCATGAAAAGGCGTGAAAAATATGAGGAGCATGAAAAGGTGTGAAAAATATGAAGAGCCCGAAAAGGTGTGACAATAAGAGGAGCACGAAAAGGTGTGAAAAATACGAGGAGCATGAAGAGGTGTGAAAAATACGAGGAGCATGAAAAGGTGTGAAAAATACGAGGAGCATGAAATGGTATGAAAAATATAAGGAGCATGAAAAGGCCTTATAAATACGAGGAGCATGAAAAGGTGTGAAAAATACGAGGAGCATGAAAAGGTGTGAAAAATATGAAGAGCCCCAAAAGGTGTGACAATAAGAGGAGCACGAAAAGGTGTGAAAAATATGAGGAGCATGAAAAGGTCTGAAAAATATGAGGAGCTAGAAAAGGTTTGAAAAATATGAAGAGCCTGAAAAGGTGTGAAAAATATGAAGACCATGAAAAGTTGTGAAAAATACGAGGAAAATGTAAAGGTGTGAAAAATACTAGGAGCATGAAGATGTGTGAAAAATACGAGGAGCATGAAAAGGTGTGAAAAATATGAGGAGCATGAAAAGGTCTGAAAAATACGAGGTGGATGGAAATGTCTGAAAAATACTAGGAGCATGAAAAGGTCTGGAAAATATGAGGAGCATAAAAAGGTCTGAAAATTACGCGAAGCATGAAAAGGTGCAATAAACACGAGAAGCATGAAAAGGCCTGAAAAATATGAGGAGCTAGATAAGGTCTGAAAAATATGAAGAGCCTGAAAAGGTGTGAAAAATATGAAGACCATGAAAGTTTTGAAAAATATGAGGACATTAAAAGGTGTGAAAAATACGAGGAGCATGAAGAGGTGTGAAAAATATGAAGAGCCCGAAAAGGTGTGACAATAAGAGGAGCACGAAAAGGTGTGAAAAATACGAGAGCATGAAAAGTTGTGAAAAATATGAGGAGCATGAAAAGGTGTGAAGAATTCGAGGAGCATGAAAAGGTGTGAAAAATACGAGGTGGATGAAAATGTCTGAAAAATACGAGGAGCATGAAAAGGTCTGGAAAATATGAGGAGCATGAAATGGTCTGAAAAATACGAGGAGCAAGAAATATTCTGGAAAATACGAGGAGCCTGAAAAGGTCTGAAAAAGACAAGGAGCATGAAAAGGTATTAAAAATTCGAGGAGAATGAAAAGTTCTGAGAAATAAGAGGAGCATAAAAAGGCCTGCAAATTACGTGGAGCATGAAAAGGTGTAATAAACATGAGAAGGATGAAAAGGTATGAAAAATACGAGGAGCATGAAAAGGTCTGAAAAATATGAGGAGCTAGAAAAGGTTTGAAAAATGAAGACCATGAAAAGTTGTGAAAAATACGAGGGAAATGAAAAGGTGTGAAAAATACGAGGAGCATGAAGAGGTGTGAAAAATACGAGGAGCATGAAAAGGTGTGAAAAATACGAGGAGTATGAAATGGTATGAAAAATATGAGGAGCATGAAAAGGCCTGATAAATACGAGGAGCACGAAAAGACGTGAAAAATACGAGAGGCATGAAAAGGTGTGAAAATATGAAGAGCATGAAAAGGTGTGACAATAAGAGGAGAAAGAAAAGTTGTGAAAAATATGAGGAGCATGAAAAGTTGTGAAAAATACGAGGAGCATGAAAAGGTGTGAAGAATTCGAGGAGCATGAAAAGGTGTGAAAAATACGAGGACCATGAAAAGGTGTGAATAATATGAGGAGCATGAAACTGTCTGAAAAATATGAGGAGCATGACAAGGTCTGAAAAATACCAGGAGCATGAAAAGGTCTGAAAAATACGAGGAGCCTGAAATGGTCTGAAAAGTATGAGGAGCATTAAAAGGTCTGAAAAATATGATCAGCATGGGAAGGACTTCAATATATGAAGAGCATGAAAAGGTGTCAAAAATATCAGGAGCGTGTAGAGGTGCGAAAAATATGAGGAGAATGAAACTGTATGAAAAATCTGTGGAGCATGAAATGGTGTGAAATATACGTCATATGAGGAGGATGAAATGTTCTGAAAAATACGAGGTGGATGAAAATGTTGAAAAATACGAGGAGCATGAAAAGGTCTGGAAAATATGAGGAGCATGAAATGGTCTGAAAAATACGAGGAGCATGAAATGTTCTGGAAAATACGAGGAGCCTGAAAAGGTCTGAAAAATACAAGGAGCATGAAAAATTGTGAAAAATACAAGGAGCATGAAAAATTGTGAAAAATTCGAGGAGCATGAAAAGGTGAGAAATAAGAGGAGCATAAAAAGGTCTGAAAATTACGCGGGGCACGAAAAGGTGCAATAAACTCGAGAAGCATGAAAAGGTCTGAAAAATACGAGGAGCATGAAAAGGTCTGAAAAATATGAGGAGCTAGAAAAGGTCTGAAAAATATGAAGAGCCTGAAAAGGTGTGAAAAATATGAAGACCATGAAAAGTTGTGAAAAATACGAGGATATTAAAAGGTGTGAAAAATACGAGGAGCATGAAGAGGTGTGAAAAATACGAGGAGCATGAAAAGGTGTGAAAAATACGAGGAGCTAGAAAAAAAGTTTTTAAACAAATATGAAGAGCCTGAAAAGGTGTTGAAAAAAATATGAAGACCATGAAAAGTTGTGAAAAATACGAGGCAAATGAAAAGGTGTGAAAAATACGAGGAACATGAAGAGGTGTGAAAAATATAAGGAGCATGAAAAGGTGTGACAATAAGAGGAGCACGAAAAGGTGTGAAAAATACGAGAGGATGAAATGTTGTGAAAAATACGAGGAGCATGAAAAGGTGTTAAGAATTCGAGGAGCATGAAAAGGTGTGAAAAATATGAGGAGCATGAAAATGTGTGAAAAACACGAAGAGCATGAAAAGCTGTGAAAATTATTAAGAGCATGAAAAAATGTGAAAATTACGAGAAGCATGAAAAGGTGTGAAAAATATGAAGAGCATAAAAGGTGTGAAAAATAGGAAGAGAATGATAAGGTCTGAAAAATATGAGGAGCCTGAAAACGCCTGATAAATACAAGGAGCATGAAAAGTTGTGAAAAATACGAAGAGCATGAAAAGGTGTGAAAATTACGAGGAGAATGAAAAGGTGTGAAAAATACGAGGAGCATGAAAAGGTCTGAAAAATACGAGGAGCCTGAAATGGTCTGAACAGTATGAGGAGCATTAAAAGGTCTGAAAAATAGGAGCAGCATGAAAAGGACTTCAATATATGAAGAGCATGAAAAGGTGTCAAAAATATCAGGAGCATGTAGAGGTGTGAAAAATATGAGGAGAATGAAACTGTATGAAAAATCTGCAGAGCATGAAATGGTGTGAAATATACGTGAGCATGAAAAGGTGTGTAAAATATAAAGAGCATGAAAATGTGTGAAAAATATGAAGAGCATGAATGGGTATGAAAAATATTAGGAGCATGAAACGGTGTGAAAAATATGAAGAGCATGAAAAGGTTTGAAAAATATAAGGAGCATGAAAAGGTGTGAAAAATATGAGGAGCATGAAAAGGTTTGAAAAATATAAGGAGCATGAAAAGGTGTGAAAAAATGATGAGCATGAAATGGTCGGAAATATTCGAGAGCATGAAAGGTGTGAAAAAAAAGAGCATGAAAAGCTGTGAAAAATATGAAGAGCATGAAAAGGTCTGAAAAATGTGAAGAGCATGAAAAGGTGTGAAAAATATGAAGAGCAAGAAAAGGTGTGAAAAATACGAAGAATCTGAAAAGGTGTGAAAAACAGGAAGAGCATGAAACGGTGTGAAAAATACGAAGAGCTTGAAAAGGTGTGACAAATCCGATGAGCATGAAAAGCTGTGAAAAATACGAGGAGCATGAAAAGGTGTGACAAATACGAAGAGTTTGAAAAGTTGTGAAAAATACGAGGAGCATGAAAAGGTCTGGAAAATACGAGGAACCTGAAATGTTCTGAAAAATACGAGCAGCATGAAAAGATGTGAAAAATACGAGAAGCATGAAAAGGTGTGAAAAATACAAAGATCATGAAAAGGATTGAAAAATACGAATAGCATGAAAAGGGGTGAAAAATATGAGGAGAATGAAAATGTGTGAAAAATACGAGGAGCATGAAAAGGTCTGAAAAATACCAGGTGGATGAAAATGTCTGAAAAATACGAGGAGCATGAAAGGTCTGGAAAATATGAGGAGCATGAAATGGTTTGAAAAATACGAGGAGCATGAAATATTCTGGAAAATACGAGGAGCCTGAAAAGGTCTGAAAAAGACAAGGAGCATGAAAAGGTGTGAAAAATTCGAGGAGCATGAAAAGTTCTGATAAATAAGAGGAGCATAAAAAGGTCTGCAAATTACACGGAGCATGAAAAGGTGTAATAAACACGGGAAGGATGAAAAGGTCTGAAAAATACGAGGAGCATGAAAAGGTCTGAAAAATATGAGGAGCTAGAAAAGGTCTGAAAAATATGAAGAGGCTGAAAAGGTGTGAAAAATATGAAGACCATGAAAAGTTGTGAAAAATACGAGGGAAATGAAAAGGTGTGAAAAATATGAGGAGCATGAAGAGGTGTGAAAAATACGAGGAGCATGAAAAGGTGTGAAAAATACGAGGAGTATGAAATGGTATGAAAAATATGAGGAGCATGAAAAGGCCTGATAAATACGAGGAGCACGAAAAGACGTGAAAAATACGAGGAGCATGAAAAGGTGTGAAAATATGAAGAGCATGAAAACGTGTGACAATAAGAGGAGAAAGAAAAGTTGTGAAAAATATGAGGAGCATGAAAAGTTGTGAAAAATACGAGGAGCATGAAAAGGTGTGAAGAATACGAGGAGCATGAAAAGGTGTGAAAAATTCGAGGAGAATGAAAAGTTCTGAGAAATAAGAGGAGCATAAAAAGGTCTGCAAATTACGCGGAGCATGAAAAGGTGTAATAAACACGAGAAGGATGAAAAGGTATGAAAAATACGAGGAGCATGAAAAGGTCTGAAAAATATGAGGAGCTAGAAAAGGTTTGAAAAATATGAAGAGCATGAAAAGTTGTGAAAAATACGAGGGAAATGAAAAGGTGTGAAAAATACGAGGAGCATGAATGAGGTGTGAAAAATACGAGGAGCATGAAAGGTGTGAAAAAATACGAGGAGTTGAAAGGTATAAAAATATGATAGGGAGCATGAAAAGGCCTGATAAATATACGAGGAGCACGAAAGACGTGAAAAATACGAGGAGCATGAAAAGGTGTGAAGAATTCGAGGAGCATGAAAAGGTGTGAAAAATACGAGGACCATGAAAAGGTGTGAAAAATATGAGGAGCATGAAACTGTCTGAAAAATATGAGGAGCATGAAAAGGTCTGAAAAATACCAGGAGCATGAAAAGGTCTGAAAAATACGAGGAGCCTGAAATGGTCTGAAAAGTATGAGGAGCATTAAAAGGTCTGAAAAATAGGATCAGCATGAAAAGGACTTCAATATATGAAGAGCATGAAAAGGTGTCAAAAATATCAGGAGCGTGTAGAGGTGCGAAAAATATGAGGAGAATGAAACTGTATGAAAAATCTGTGGAGCATGAAATGGTGTGAAATATACGTGAGCATGAAAAGGTGTGTAAAATATGAAGAGCATGAAAATGTGTGAAAAATATGAAGAGCATGAACGGGTATGAAAAATATGAGGAGCATGAAACGGTGTGAAAAATACGAAGAGCTTGAAAAGGTGTGACAAATCCGATGAGCATGAAAAGCTGTGAAAAATACGAGGAGAATGAAAAGGTGTGAAAAATACGAAGAGAAAAGTTGTGAAAAATACGAGGAGCATGAAAAGGTCTGGAAAATATGAGGAACTTGAAATGTTCTGAAAAATTCGAGGAGCATGAAAAGATGTGAAAAATACGAGGAGCATGAAAAGGTGTGAAAAATACAAAGACCATGAAAATGAGTGAAAAATACGAATAGCATGAAAAGGGGTGAAAAATACGAGGAGAATGAAAATGTGTGAAGAATACGAGGAGCATGAAAAGGTGTGAAAAATATGAGGAGCATGAAAAGGTCTGAAAAATACGAGGTGGATGAAAATGTCTGAAAAATACGAGGAGCATGAAAAGGTCTGGAAAATATGAGGAGCATGAAATGGTCTGAAAAATACGAGGAGCAAGAAATATTCTGGAAAATACGAGGAGCCTGAAAAGGTATGAAAAAGACAAGGAGCATGAAAAGGTATTAAAAATTCGAGGAGAATGAAAAGTTCTGAGAAATAAGAGGAGCATAAAAAGGTCTGCAAATTACACGGCGCATGAAAAGGTGTAATAAACACGAGAAGGATGAAAAGGTATGAAAAATACGAGGAGCATGAAAAGGTCTGAAAAATATGAGGAGCTAGAAAAGGTTTGAAAAATATGAAGACCATGAAAAGTTGTGAAAAATACGAGGGAAATGAAAAGGTGTGAAAAATACGAGGAGCATGAAGAGGTGTGAAAAATACGAGGAGCATGAAAAGGTGTGAAAAATACAAGGAGCATGAAATGGTATGAAAAATATGAGGAGCATGAAAAGGCCTGATAAATACGAGGAGCACGAAAAGACGTGAAAAATACGAGGAGCATGAAAAGGTGTGAAAAATATGAAGAGCATGAAAAGGTGTGACAATAAGAGGAGAACGAAAAGTTCTGAAAAATATGAGGAGCATGAAAAGTTGTGAAAAATACGAGGAGCATGAAAAGGTGTGAAGAATTCGAGGAGCATGAAAAGGTGTGAAAAATACGAGGAGCATGAAAAAATGTGAATAATATGAAGAGCATGAAAATCTGTGAAGGACACGAGGAGCATGAAAAGGTGTTGAAAATATGAGGAGCACGAAAAGTTGTGAAAAATACGAAGATCATGAAAATTGTGAAAAATATGAGGATCACGAAAAGATGTGAAAAATACGAGGAGCCCAAAAAGGTCTGAAAAATACGAGGAGCATGAAAATGTGTGAAAAATACGAGGAGCATGAAAAGGTGTGAAAAATATGAGGAGCACGAAACGTTGTGAAAAATACGAAGAGCATGAAAAGTTGTGAAAAATATGAGGATCACGAAAAGATGTGAAAAATACGAGGAGCCCAAAAAGGTCTGAAAAATACGAGGAGCATGAAAATGTGTGAAAAATACGAGGAGCATGAAAGGTGTGAAAAATATGAGGAGCATGAAAAGGTCTGAAAAATACGAGGTGGATAAAAATGTCTGAAAAATACTAGGAGCATGAAGAGGTCTGGAAAATATGAGGAGCATAAAAAGGTCTGAAAATTACGCGAAGCATGAAAAGGTGCAATAAACACGAGAAGCATGAAAAGGCCTGAAAAATACGAGGAGCATGAAAAGGTCTGAAATATATGAGGAGCTAGAAAAGGTGTGAAAAATATGAAGAGCCTGAAAAGGTGTGAAAAATATGAAGACCATGAAAAGTTGTGAGAAATACGAGGACATTAAAAGGTGTGAAAAATACGAGGAGCATGAAGAGGTGTGAAAAATACGAGGAGCATGAAAAGGTGTGAAAAATGCGAAGAGCATGAAAAGGTGTGAAAAATACAAAGACCATGAAAAGGAGTGAAAAATACGAAAAGCATGAAAAGGGGTGAAAAATACGAAGAGCATGAAAAGGTATGAAAAATATAAGGAGCATGAAAAGGCCTTATAAATACGAGGAGCACGAAAAGGTGTGAAAAATACGAGAGCATGAAAAGTTGTGAAAAATACGAGGAGCATGAAAAGGTGTGAAGAACACGAGGAGCATGAAAAGGTGTTGAAAAATATGAGGAGCATGAAATTGTGTGAAAAATACGAAGAGCATGAAAAGCTGTGAAAATTATTAAGAGCATGAAAAAGTGTGAAAATTATTACGAGGAGCATGAAATGGTATGAAAAATATAAGGAGAATGAAAAGGCCTTATAAATACGAGGAGCATGAAGAGGTGTGAAAAATACGAGGAGCATGAAAAGGTGTGAAAAATATGAAGAGCCCAAAAAGGTGTGACAATAAGAGGAGCACGAAAAGGTGTGAAAAATACGAGGAGCATGAAAAGGTCTGAAAAATATGAGGAGCTAGAAAAGGTTTGAAAAATATGAAGAGCCTGAAAAGGTGTGAAAAATATGAAGACCATGAAAAGCTGTGAAAAATACGAGGAAAATGTAAAGGTGTGAAAAATACGAGGAGCATGAAGAGGTGTGAAAAATACGAGGAGCATGAAAAGGTGTGAAAAATATGAGGAGCATGAAAAGGTCTGAAAAATACGAGGTGGATGGAAATGTCTGAAAAATACTAGGAGCATGAAAAGGTCTGGAAAATATGAGGAGCATAAAAAGGTCTGAAAATTATGCGAAGCATGAAAAGGTGCAATAAACACGAGAAGCATGAAAAGGCCTGAAAAATACGAGGAGCATGAAAAGGTCTGAAAAATATGAGGAGCTAGATAAGGTCTGAAAAATATGAAGAGACTGAAAAGGTGTGAAAAATATGAAGACCATGAAAAGTTTTGAAAAATATGAGGACATTAAAAGGTGTGAAAAATACGAGGAGCATGAAGAGGTGTGAAAAACATAAGGAGCATGAAAAGGCCTTATAAATACAAGGAGCATGAAAAGGTGTGAAAAATACGAGAGCATGAAAAGTTGTGAAAAATACGAGGAGCATGAAAAGGTGTGAAGAATTCGAGGAGCATGAAAAGGTGTGAAAAATACGAGGAGCCTGAAAAGGTGTGAAAAATACGAGGAGCATGAAAAGGTCTGGAAAATATGAGGAGCATGAAATGGTCTAAAAAATACGAGGAGCATGAAATATTCTGGAAAATACGAGGAGCCTGAAAAAGTCTGAAAAAGACAAGGAGCATGAAAAGGTGTTAAAAATTCGAGGAGAATGAAAAGTTCTGAGAAATAAGAGGAGCATAAAAAGGTCTGCAAATTACGTGGAGCATGAAAAGGTGTAATAAACATGAGAAGGATGAAAAGGTATGAAAAATACGAGGAGCATGAAAAGGTCTGAAAAATATGAGGAGCTAGAAAAGGTTTGAAAAATATGAAGACCATGAAAAGTTGTGAAAAATACGAGGGAAATGAAAAGGTGTGAAAAATACGAGGAGCATGAAGAGGTGTGAAAAATACGAGGAGCATGAAAACGTGTGAAAAATACGAGGAGTATGAAATGGTATGAAAAATATGAGGAGCATGAAAAGGCCTGATGAATACGAGGAGCACGAAAAGACGTGAAAAATACGAGAGGCATGAAAAGGTGTGAAAATATGAAGAGCATGAAAAGGTGTGACAATAAGAGGAGAAAGAAAAGTTGTGAAAAATATGAGGAGCATGAAAAGTTGTGAAAAATACGAGGAGCATGAAAAGGTGTGAAAAATATGAGGAGCATGAAACGGTTCGTGAAAAATACGAAAGGGACCATGAACAAAGGTGTGTGAAAAAATAATCGAGCGAGCTATGAAACTGCTCTGAAAAATACGAGGAGCATGAAAAGGTCTGAAAAATACCAGGAGCATGAAAAGGTCTGAAAAATACAAGGAGCATGAAATGGTCTGAAACGTACGAGGAGCATTAAAAGATCTGAAAAATAGGAGCAGCATGAAAAGGACTTCAATATATGAAGAGCATGAAAAGGTGTCAAAAATATCAGGAGCGTGTAGAGGTGCGAAAAATATGAGGAGAATGAAACTGTATGAAAAATCTGTGGAGCATGAAATGGTGTGAAATATACGTGAGCATGAAAAGGTGTGTAAAATATGAAGAGCATGAAAATGTGTGAAAAATATGAAGAGCATGAACGGGTATGAAAAATATGAGGAGCATGAAACGGTGTGAAAAATACGAAGAGCTTGAAAAGGTGTGCAAATCCGATGAGCATGAAAAGCTGTGAAAAATACGAGGAGAATGAAAAGGTGTGACAAATACGAAGAGTTTGAAAAGTTGTGAAAAATACGAGGAGCATGAAAAGGTCTGGAAAATATGAGGAACTTGAAATGTTCTGAAAAATTCGAGGAGCATGAAAAGAATTGAAAAATACGAGGAGCATGAAAAGGTGTGAAAAATACAAAGACCATGAAAATGAGTGAAAAATACGAATAGCATGAAAAGGGGTGAAAAATACGAGGAGAATGAAAATGTGTGAAGAATACGAGGAGCATGAAAAGGTGTGAAAAATATGAGGAGCATGAAAAGGTCTGAAAAATACGAGGTGGATGAAAATGTCTGAAAAATACGAGGAGCATGAAAAGGTCTGGAAAATATGAGGAGCATGAAATGGTCTGAAAAATACGAGGAGCATGAAATATTCTGGAAAATACGAGGAGCCTGAAAAGGTCTGAAAAAGACAAGGAGCATCAAAAGGTGTGAAAAATTCGAGGAGAATGAAAAGTTCTGAGAAATAAGAGGAGCATAAAGAGGTGTGAACAAATACGCAGGAGCCATGAAAACAGTGTGGACAATAATATGAGAGCAAAAATGCTGTGAAGGACACGAGGGCAGCATGAAAAGTGTCTGAAAAATATGAGTAGCACCGAAAAAGTTGGCTGTGAAAAATACGAAGATCATGAAAAAATGTTGTGAAAAATATGAGAGATCACGAAAAAGATGTGAAAAATACGAGGAGCATGAAAAAGTGTGAATAATATGAAGAGCATGAAAATCTGTGAAGGACACGAGGAGCATGAAAAGGTGTTGAAAATATGAGGAGCACGAAAAGTTGTGAAAAAAACGAAGATCATGAAAAGTTGTGAAAAATATGAGGATCACGAAAAGATGTGAAAAATACGAGGAGCCCAAAAAGGTCTGAAAAATACGAGGAGCATGAAAATGTGTGAAAAATATGAGCATGAAAAGGTGTGAAAAATATGAGGAGCATGAAAAGGTCTGAAAAATATGAGGTGGATGAAAATGTCTGAAAAATACTAGGAGCATGAAAAGGTCTGGAAAATATGAGGAGCATAAAAAGGTCTGAAAATTACACGAAGCATGAAAAGGTGCAATAAACACGAGAAGCATGAAAAGGCCTGAAAAATACGAGGAGCATGAAAAGGTCTGAAATATATGAGGAGCTAGAAAAGGTCTGAAAAATATGAAGAGCCTGAAAAGGTGTGAAAAATATGAAGACCATGAAAAGTTGTGAGAAATACGAGGACATTAAAAGGTGTGAAAAATACGAGGAGCATGAAGAGGTGTGAAAAATACGAGGAGCATGAAAAGGTGTGAAAAATACGAAGAGCATGAAAAGGTGTGAAAAATACGAATAGCATGAAAAGGGGTGAAAAATACGAAGAGCATGAAATGGTATGAAAAATATAAGGAGCATGAAAAGGCCTTATAAATACGAGGAGCACGAAAAGGTGTGAAAAATACGAGAGCATGAAAAGTTGTGAAAAATACGAGGAGCATGAAGAGGTGTGAAAAATACGAGGAGCATGAAAAGGTGTGAAGAACACGAGGAGCATGAAAAGGTGTTGATAAATATGAGGAGCATGAAATTGTGTGAAAAATACGAAGAGCATGAAAAGCTGTGAAAATTATTAAGAGCATGAAAAAGTGTGAAAATTATGAAGAGCATGAAAATGTGTGAAAAATAGGAAGAGAATGAAAAGATCTGAAAAATACGAGGAGCCTGAAAAGGCCTGATAAATATGAGGAGCATGAAAAGGCGTGAAAAATATGAGGAGCATGAAAAGGTGTGAAAAATATGAAGAGCCCGAAAAGGTGTGACAATAAGAGGAGCACGAAAAGGTGTGAAAAATACGAGGAGCATGAAGAGGTGTGAAAAATACGAGGAGCATGAAAAGGTGTGAAAAATATGAGGAGCATGAAATGGTATGAAAAATATAAGGAGCATGAAAAGGCCTTATAAATACGAGGAGCATGAAAAGGTGTGAAAAATACGAGGAGCATGAAAAGGTGTGAAAAATATGAAGAGCCCAAAAAGGTGTGACAATAAGAGGAGCACGAAAAGGTGTGAAAAATATGAGAGCCTGAAAGGTCTGAAAAAATATGAGGAGCTAGAAAAGGTTTGAAAAAATATGAAGAGCCTGAAAAGGGTGTGAAAAATACTGAAGACCAATTGAAAAGTTGTGAAAAATACGAGGAAATGTAAAGCGTGTGACAATAAGAAGGAGAGCAAGAAAAGGGTGTGGAAAAATACGAAGGAGGCATGAAAAGGTGTGAACAATATGAGGAGCAATGAAAAGGTCTGAAAAAATACGAGTGGAAGGAAACGTTCCTGAAAAATACTAGGAAGCATCGAAAGGTCTGAAAAATATGAGGAGCATAAAAAGGTCTGAAAAATACGCGAAGCATGAAAAGGTGCAAAAAACACGAGAAGCATGAAAAGGCCTGAAAAATACGAGGAGCATGAAAAGGTCTGAAAAATATGAGGAGCTAGATAAGGTCTGAAAAATATGAAGAGACTGAAAAGGTGTGAAAAATATGAAGACCATGAAAAGTTTTGAAAAATATGAGGACATTAAAAAGTGTGAAAAATACGAGGAGCATGAAGAGGTGTGAAAAATATAAGGAGCATGAAAAGGCCTTATAAATACAAGGAGCATGAAAAGGTGTGAAAAATACGAGGAGCATGAAAAGGTGTGAAGAATTCGAGGAGCATGAAAAGGTGTGAAAAATACGAGGTGGATGAAAATGTCTGAAAAATACGAGGAGCATGAAAAGGTCTGGAAAATATGAGGAGCATGAATGGTCTGAAAAATACGAGGAGCACGAAATATTCTGGAAAATACGAGGAGCCTGAAAAGGTCTGAAAAAGACAAGGAGCATGAAAAGGTATTAAAAATTCGAGGAGAATGAAAAGTTCTGAGAAATAAGAGGAGCATAAAAAGGTCTGCAAATTACGTGGAGCATGAAAAGGTGTAATAAACATGAGAAGGATGAAAAGGTATGAAAAATACGAGGAGCATGAAAAGGTCTGAAAAATATGAGGAGCTAGAAAAGGTTTGAAAAATATGAAGACCATGAAAAGTTGTGAAAAATACGAGGGAAATGAAAAGGTGTGAAAAATACGAGGAGCATGAAGAGGTATGAAAAATACGAGGAGTATGAAATGGTATGAAAAATATGAGGAGCATGAAAAGGCCTGATAAATACGAGGAGCACGAAAAGACGTGAAAAATACGAGAGGCATGAAAAGGTGTGAAAATATGAAGAGCATGAAAAGGTGTGACAATAAGAGGAGAAAGAAAAGTTGTGAAAAATATGAGGAGCATGAAAAGTTGTGGAAAATACGAGGAGCATGAAAAGGTGTGAAGAATTCGAGGAGCATGAAAAGGTGTGAAAAATACGAGGACCATGAAAAGGTGTGAAAAATATGAGGAGCATGAAACTGTCTGAAAAATATGAGGAGCATGAAAAGGTCTGAAAAATAGCAGGAGCATGAAAAGGTCTGAAAAATACGAGGAGCCTGAAATGGTCTGAAAAGTATGAGGAGCATTAAAAGGTCTGAAAAATAGGATCAGCATGAAAAGGACTTCAATATATGAAGAGCATGAAAAGGTGTCAAAAATATCAGGAGCGTGTAGAGGTGCGAAAAATATGAGGAGAATGAAACTGTATGAAAAATCTGTGGAGCATGAAATGGTGTGAAATATACGTCATATGAGGAGCATGAAATGTTCTGAAAAATACGAGGTGGATGAAAATGTTGAAAAATACGAGGAGCATGAAAAGGTCTAGAAAATATGAGGAGCATGAAATGGTCTGAAAAATACGAGGAGCATGAAATGTTCTGGAAAATACGAGGAGCCTGAAAAGGTCTGAAAAATACAAGGAGCATGAAAAATTGTGAAAAATTCGAGGAGCATGAAAAGGTGAGAAATAAGAGGAGCATAAAAAGGTCTGAAAAATACGCGGAGCATGAAAAGGTGCAATAAACACGAGAAGCATGAAAAGGTCTGAAAAATACGAGGAGCATGAAAAGGTGTGAAGAATTCGAGGAGCATGAAAAGGTGTGAAAAATATGAAGAGCATGAAAAGCTGTGAAGGACACAAGGAGCATGAAAAGGTGTTGAAAATATGAGGAGCACGAAAAGTTGTGAAAAATACGAGGATCATGAAAAGTTGTGAAAAATATGAGGATCACGAAAAGATGTGAAAAATACGAGGAGCCCAAAAAGGTCTGAAAAATACGAGGAGCATGAAAATGTGTGAAAAATACGAGGAGCATGAAAAGGTGTGAAAAATACGAGGAGCATGAAAAAGTCTGAAAAATATGAGGTGGATGAAAATGTCTGAAAAATACTAGGAGCATGAAAAGGTCTGGAAAATATGAGGAGCATAAAAAGGTCTGAAAATTACGCGAAGCATGAAAAGGTGCAATAAACACGAGAAGCATGAAAAGGCCTGAAAAATACGAGGAGCATGAAAAGGTCTGAAAAATATGAGGAGCTAGAAAAGGTCTGAAAAAAATGAAGAGCCTGAAAAGGTGTGAAAAATATGAAGACCATGAAAAGTTGTGAAAAATACGAGGACATTAAAAGGTGTGAAAAATACGAGGAGCATGAAGAGGTGTGAAAAATACGAGGAGCATGAAAAGGTGTCAAAAATACGAAGAGCATGAAATGGTATGAAAAATATAAGGAGCATGAAAAGGCCTTATAAATACGAGGAGCATGAAGAGGTGTGAAAAATACGAGGAGCATGAAAAGGTGTGAAAAATAAACGTAGAGCATGAAATGGGTATGAAAAGAATGAGGAGGCTGAAAAGGCCTGATAGAATACGAGGAGGCACTGAAAAGACGTGAAAATAACCGAAGGAGCATGAAGGTGTTAAGAAGATATGAAGAGGCATATGACAAAGGGTTGTGACAATAAGAGGAGAACGAAAAGTTGTGAAAAATATGAGGAGCATGAAAAGTTGTGAAAAATACGAGGAGCATGAAAAGGTGTGAAGAATTCGAGGAGCATGAAAAGGTGTGAAAGATACGAGGAGCATGAAAAAGGTGTGAAAAATATGAAGAGCATGAAAAGCTGTGAAGGACACGAGGAGCATGAAAAGGTGTTGAAAATATGAGGAGCACGAAAAGTTGTGAAAAATACGAGGATCATGAAAAGTTGTGAAAAATATGAGGACCACGCAAAGATGTGAAAAATACGAGGAGCCCAAAAACTTCTGAAAAATACGAGGAGCATGAAAATGTGTGAAAAATACGAGGAGCATGAAAAGGTGTGAAAAATATAAGGAGCATGAAAAGGTCTGAAAAATACGAGGTGGAAGAAAATGTCTGAAAAATACGAGGAGCATGAAAAGGTCTGGAAAATATGAGGAGCCTGAAAAGGTCTGAAAATTACGTGAAGCATGAAAAGGTGCAATAAACACGAGAAGCATGAAAAGGCCTGAAAAATACGAGGAGCATGAAAAGGTCTGAAAAATATGAGGAGCTAGAAAAGGTCTGAAAAAAATGAAGAGTCTGAAAAGGTGTGAAAAATATGAAGACCATGAAAATTTGTGAAAATACGAGGACATTAAAAGGTGTGAAAAATACGAGGAGCATGAAGAGGTGTGAAAAATCGAGGACATGAAAGTGTGAAAATACGAGAGCATGAAAGGTGTGAAAAATACAAAGACCATGAAAAGGAGTGAAAAATACGAATAGCATGAAAAGGGGTGAAAAATACGAAGAGCATGAAATGGTATGAAAAATATAAGGAGCATGAAAAGGCCTTATAAATACGAGGAGCACGAAAAGGTGTGAAAAATACGAGAGCATGAAAAGTTGTGAAAAATACGAGGAGCATGAAAAGGTGTGAAGAACACGAGGAGCATGAAAAGGTGTTGAAAAATATGAGGAGCATGAAATTGTGTGAAAAATACGAAGAGCATGAAAAGCTGTGAAAATTATTAAGAGCATGAAAAAGTGTGAAAATTATGAAGAGCAAGAAAATGTGTGAAAAATAGGAAGAGAATGAAAAGATCTGAAAAATACGAGGAGCCTGAAAAGGCCTGATAAATACGAGGAGCATGAAAAGGCGTGAAAAATATGAGGAGCATGAAAAGGTGTGAAAAATATGAAGAGCCCGAAAAGGTGTGACAATAAGAGGAGCACGAAAAGGTGTGAAAAATACGAGGAGCATGAAGAGGTATGAAAAATACGAGGAGCATGAAAAGGTGTGAAAAATACGAGGAGCATGAAATGGTATGAAAAATATAAGGAGCATGAAAAGGCCTTATAAATACGAGGAGCATGAAAAGGCGTGAAAAATACGAGGAGCATGAAAAGGTGTGAAAAATACGAGGAGCATGAAAAGGTGTGAAAAATATGAAGAGCCCAAAAAGGTGTGACAATAAGAGGAGCACGAAAAGGTGTGAAAAATATGAGGAGCATGAAAAGATCTGAAAAATATGAGGAGCTAGAAAAGGTTTGAAAAATATGAAGAGCCTGAAAAGGTGTGAAAAATATGAAGACCATGAAAAGTTGTGAAAAATACGAGGAAAATGTAAAGGTGTGAAAAATACTAGGAGCATGAAGATGTGTGAAAAATACGAGGAGCATGAAAAGGTCTGGAAAATATGAGGAGCATAAAAAGGTCTGAAAAATACGAGGTGGATGGAAATGTCTGAAAAATACTAGGAGCATGAAAAGGTCTGGAAAATATGAGGAGCATAAAAAGGTCTGAAAATTACGCGAAGCATGAAAAGGTGCAATAAACACGAGAAGCATGAAAAGGCCTGAAAAATACGAGGAGCATGAAAAAGTCTGAAAAATATGAGGAGCTAGATAAGGTCTGAAAAATATGAAGAGCCTGAAAAGGTGTGAAAAATATGAAGACCATGAAAAGTTTTGAAAAATATGAGGACATTAAAAGGTGTGAAAAATACGAGGAGCATGAAGAGGTGTGAAAAATATGAAGAGCCCGAAAAGGTGTGACAATAAGAGAAGCACGAAAAGGTGTGAAAAATACGAGAGCATGAAAAGTTGTGAAAAATACGAGGAGCATGAAAAGGTGTGAAGAATTCGAGGAGCATGAAAAGGTGTGAAAAATACGAGGTGGATGAAAATGTCTGAAAAATACGAAGAGCATGAAAAGGTCTGGAAAATATGAGGAGCATGAAATGGTCTGAAAAATACGAGGAGCAAGAAATATTCTGGAAAATACGAGGAGCCTGAAAAGGTCTGAAAAAGACAAGGAGCATGAAAAGGTATTAAAAATTCGAGGAGAATGAAAAGTTCTGAGATATAAGAGGAGCATAAAAAGGTCTGCAAATTACGTGGAGCATGAAAAGGTGTAATAAACATGAGAAGGATGAAAAGGTATGAAAAATACGAGGAGCATGAAAAGGTCTGAAAAATATGAGGAGCTAGAAAAGGTTTGAAAAATATGAAGACCATGAAAAGTTGTGAAAAATACGAGGGAAATGAAAAGGTGTGAAAAATACGAGGAGCATGAAGAGGTGTGAAAAATACGAGGAGCATGAAAAGGTGTGAAAAATACAAGGAGTATGAAATGGTATGAAAAATATGAGGAGCATGAAAAGGCCTGATAAATACGAGGTGCACGAAAAGACGTGAAAAATACGAGAGGCATGAAAAGGTGTTAAAATATGAAGAGCATGAAAAGGTGTGACAATAAGAGGAGAAAGAAAAGTTGTGAAAAATATGAGGAGCATGAAAAGTTGTGAAAAATACGAGGAGCATGAAAAGGTGTGAAGAATTCGAGGAGCATGAAAAGGTGTGAAAAATACGAGGACAATGAAAAGGTGTGAAAAATATGAGGAGCATGAAACTGTCTGAAAAATATGAGGAGCATGAAAAGGTCTGAAAAATACCAGGAGCATGAAAAGGTCTGAAAAATACGAGGAGCCTGAAATGGTCTGAAAAGTATGAGGAGCATTAAAAGGTCTGAAAAATAGGATCAGCATGAAAAGGACTTCAATATATGAAGAGCATGAAAAGGTGTCAAAAATATCAGGAGCGTGTAGAGGTGCGAAAAATATGAGGAGAATGAAACTGTATGAAAAATCTGCGGAGCATGAAATGGTGTGAAGTATACGTGAGCATGAAAAGGTGTGTAAAATATGAAGAGCATGAAAATGTGTGAAAAATATGAAGAGCATGAACGGGTATGAAAAATATGAGGAGCATGAAACGGTGTGAAAAATACGAAGAGCTTGAAAAGGTGTGACAAATCCGATGAGCATGAAAAGCTGTGAAAAATACGAGGAGAATGAAAAGGTGTGACAAATACGAAGAGTTTGAAAAGTTGTGAAAAATACGAGGAGCATGAAAAGGTCTGGAAAATATGAGGAACTTGAAATGTTCTGAAAAATTCGAGTAGCATGAAAAGATGTGAAAAATACGAGGAGCATGAAAAGGTGTGAAAAATACAAAGACCATGAAAATGAGTGAAAAATACGAATAGCATGAAAAGGGGTGAAAAATACGAGGAGAATGAAAATGTGTGAAAAACACGAGGAGCATGAAAAGGTGTGAAAAATATGAGGAGCATGAAAAGGTCTGAAAAATACGAGGTGGATGAAAATGTCTGAAAAATACGAGGAGCATGGAAAGGTCTGGAAAATATGAGGAGCATGAAATGGTCTGAAAAATACGAGGAGCATGAAATATTCTGGAAAATACGAGGAGCCAGAAAAGGTCTGAAAAAGACAAGGAGCATGAAAAGGTGTGAAAAATTCGAGGAGAATGAAAAGTTGTGTAAGAATCGAGGAGCATGAAAGTGTGAAAAAAAATACGAGGAGCATGAAAAAAGTGTGAATTAATATGAAGAGCAGTGAAAATCTAGTGAAGGGACACGAGGAGCAGGAAAAGGTGTTGCTGAAATATGAGGAGCCGAAAAGTTTGTGAAAATAGGAAGATATGAAAAGTTGGAAAAATATGAGGAATCACAAAAGATGTGAAAAATACGAGGGAGCCCAAAAAGGTCTGAAAAATACGAGGAGCATGAAAATGTCGTGAAAAAAGACGAGGAGCATTGAAAAGTCTGTGAAAAATTGAGGAGGCACGAAAAGTTGTGAAAAATACGAAATCATGAAAAGTTGTGAAAAATATTGAGGATCACGAAAAATGTGAAAAATACGAGGAGCCAAAAAGGTCTGAAAATACAGAGTGAGCATGAAAATGTTGTCTGGAAAAAATACAGGAGGCATGAAAGGTGTCAAAAATATGAGGAGCATGTGAAAAAGGTCTGAAAAAATACGAGGTGGATAAAAAAAAATGTCCTGAAAATACTAGAGCATTGAAAAGGTCTGGAAAATATGAGGAGCATAAAAAGGGTCCTTGAAAATTACGCGAAGCATGAAAAGGTGCAATAAACACGAGAAGCACGAAAAGGCCTGAAAAATACGAGGAGCATGAAAAGGTCTGAAAAATATGAGGAGCTAGAAAAGGTCTGAAAAATATGAAGAGCCTGAAAAGGTGTGAAAAATATGAAGACCATGAAAAGTTGTGAGAAATACGAGGACATTAAAAGGTGTGAAAAATACGAGGAGCATGAAGAGGTGTGAAAAATACGAGGAGCATGAAAAGGTGTGAAAAATACGAAGAGCATGAAAAGGTGTGAAAAATACAAAGAACATGAAAAGGAGTGAAAAATACGAATAGCATGAAAAGGGGTGAAAAATACGAAGAGCATGAAATGGTATGAAAAATATAAGGAGCATGAAAAGGCCTTATAAATACGAGGAGCACGAAAAGGTGTGAAAATACGAGAGCATGAAAAGTTGTGAAAAATACGAGGAGCATGAAAAGGTGTGAAGAACACGAGGAGCATGAAAAGGTGTTGAAAAATATGAGGAGCATGAAATTGTGTGAAAAATACGAAGAGCATGAAAAGCTGTGAAAATTATGAAGAGCATGAAAAAGTGTGAAAATTATGAAGAGCATGAAAATGTGTGAAAAATAGGAAGAGAATGAAAAGATCTGAAAAATACGAGGAGCCTGAAAAGGCCTGATAAATACGAGGAGCATGAAAAGGCGTGAAAACTATGAGGAGCATGAAAAGGTGTGAAAAATATGAAGAGCCCGAAAAGGTGGGACAATAAGAGGAGCACGAAAAGGTGTGAAAAATACGAGGAGCATGAAGAGGTGTGAAAAATACGAGGAGCATGAAAAGGTGTGAAAAATATGAGGAGCATGAAATGGTATGAAAAATATAAGGAGCATGAAAAGGCCTTATAAATATGAGGAGCATGAAAAGGTGTGAAAAATACGAGGAGCATGAAAAGGTGTGAAAAATATGAAGAGCCCAAAAAGGTGTGACAATAAGAGGAGCACGAAAAGGTGTGAAAAATACGAGGAGCATGAAAAGGTCTGAAAAATATGAGGAGCTAGAAAAGGTTTGAAAAATATGGAGAGCCTGAAAAGGTGTGAAAAATATGAAGACCATGAAAAGTTGTGAAAAATACGAGGAAAATGTAAAGGTGTGAAAAATACGAGGAGCATGAAGAGGTGTGAAAAATACGAGGAGCATGAAAAGGTGTGAAAAATATGAGGAGCATGAAAAGGTCTGAAAAATACGAGGTGGATGGAAATGTCTGAAAAATACTAGGAGCATGAAAAGGTCTGGAAAATATGAGGAGCATAAAAAGGTCTGAAAATTACGCGAAGCATGAAAAGGTGCAATAAACACGAGAAGCATGAAAAGGCCTGAAAATACGAAGAGCATGATAAGGTCTGAAATATATGAGGAGCTAGATAAGGTCTGAAAAATATGAAGAGCCTGAAAAGGTGTGAAAAATATGAAGACCATGAAAAGTTTTGAAAAATATGAGGACATTAAAAGGTGTGAAAAATACGAGGAGCATGAAGAGGTGTGAAAAATATGAAGAGCCCGAAAAGGTGTGACAATAAGAGAAGCACGAAAAGGTGTGAAAAATACGAGAGCATGAAAAGTTGTGAAAAATACGAGGAGCATGAAAAGGTGTGAAGAATTCGAGGAGCATGAAAAGGTGTGAAAAATACGAGGTGGATGAAAATGTCTGAAAAATACGAAGAGCATGAAAAGGTCTGGAAAATATGAGGAGCATGAAATGGTCTGAAAAATACGAGGAGCAAGAAATATTCTGGAAAATACGAGGAGCCTGAAAGGTCTGAAAAAGACAAGGAGCATGAAAAGGTATTAAAAATTCGAGGAGAATGAAAAGTTCTGAGAAATAAGAGGAGCATAAAAAGGTCTGCAAATTACGTGGAGCATGAAAAGGTGTAATAAACATGAGAAGGATGAAAAGGTATGAAAAATACGAGGAGCATGAAAAGGTCTGAAAAATATGAGGAGCTAGAAAAGGTTTGAAAAATATGAAAACCATGAAAAGTTGTGAAAAATACGAGGGAAATGAAAAGGTGTGAAAAATACGAGGAGCATGAAGAGGTGTGAAAAATACGAGGAGCATGAAAAGGTGTGAAAAATACGAGGAGTATGAAATGGAATGAAAAATATGAGGAGCATGAAAAGGCCTGATAAATACGAGGAGCACGAAAAGACGTGAAAAATACGAGAGGCATGAAAAGGTGTGAAAATATGAAGAGCATGAAAAGGTGTGACAATAAGAGGAGAAAGAAAAGTTGTGAAAAATATGAAGACCATGAAAAGTTGTGAAAAATACGAGGCAAATGAAACGGTGTGAAAAATACGAGGAACATGAAGAGGTGTGAAAAATATGAAGACCATGAAAAGTTGTGAAAAATACGAGGGAGCATGAAACGGTCTGAAAAATATGAGGAGCATGAAACTGTCTGAAAAATATGAGGAGCATGAAAAGGTCTGAAAAATACCAGGAGCATGAAAAGGTCTGAAAAATACGAGGAGCCTGAAATGGTCTGAAAAGTATGAGAGCATTAAAAGGTCTGAAAAATATGATCAGCATGAGAAGGACTTCAATATATGAAGAGCATGAAAAGGTGTCAAAAATATCAGGAGCGTGTAGAGGTGCGAAAAATATGAGGAGAATGAAACTGTATGAAAAATCTGTGGAGCATGAAATGGTGTGAAATATACGTGAGCATGAAAAGGTGTGTAAAATATGAGGAGCATGAAATGTTCTGAAAAATACGAGGTGGATGAAAATGTTGAAAAATACGAGGAGCATGAAAAGGTCTGGAAAATATGAGGAGCATGAAATGGTCTGAAAAATACGAGGAGCATGAAATGTTCTGGAAAATACGAGGAGCCTGAAAAGGTCTGAAAAATACAAGGAGCATGAAAAATTGTGAAAAATTCGAGGAGCATGAAAAGGTGAGAAATAAGAGGAGCATAAAAAGGTCTGAAAATTACGCGGAGCATGAAAAGGTGCAATAAACACGAGAAACATGAAAAGGTCTGAAAAATACGAGGAGCATGAAAAGGTGTGAAGAATTCGAGGAGCATGAAAAGGTGTGAAAAATATGAAGAGCATGAAAAGCTGTGAAGGACACGAGGAGCATGAAAAGGTGTTGAAAATATGAGGAGCACGAAAAGTTGTGAAAAATATGAGGATCATGAAAAGTTGTGAAAAATATGAGGATCACGAAAAGATGTGAAAAATACGAGGAGCCCAAAAAGGTCTGAAAAATACGAGGAGCATGAAAATGTGTGAAAAATACGAGGAGCATGAAAAGGTGTGAAAAATACGAGGAGCATGAAAAGGTCTGAAAAATATGAGGTGGATGAAAATGTCTGAAAAATACTAGGAGCATGAAAAGGTCTGGAAAATATGAGGAGCATAAAAAGGTCTGAAAATTACGCGAAGCATGAAAAGGTGCAATAAACACGAGAAGCATGAAAAGGCCTGAAAAATATGAGGAGCTAGAAAAGGTCTGAAAAAAATGAAGAGCCTGAAAAGGTGTGAAAAATATGAAGACCATGAAAAGTTTTGAAAAATACGAGGACATTAAAAGGTGTGAAAAATACGAGGAGCATGAAGAGGTGTGAAAAATACGAGGAGCATGAAAAGGTGTCAAAAATACGATGAGCATGAAATGGTATGAAAAATATAAGGAGCATGAAAAGGCCTTATAAATACGAGGAGCATGAAAAGGTGTGAAAAATACGAGGAGCATGAAAAGGTGTGAAAAATACGAGGAGCATGAAAAGGTGTGAAAAATATGAAGAGCCCAAAAAGGTATGACAATAAGAGGAGCACGAAAAGGTGTGAAAAATACGAGGGAAATGAAAAGGTGTGAAAAATACGAGGAGCATGAAGAGGTGTGAAAAATACGAGGAGCATGAAAAGGTGTGAAAAATACGAGGAGCATGAAATGGTATGAAAAATATGAGGTGGGATGGAATGTTCTGAAAATACTAGGGAAGCATGAAAAGGTCTGGAAAATATGAGGAGCATAAAAAGGTCTGAAAATTACGCGAAGCATGAAAAGGTGCAATAAACACGAGAAGCATGAAAAGGCCTGAAAAATACGAGGAGCATGAAAAGGTCTGAAAAATATGAGGAGCTAGAAAAGGTCTGAAAAAAATGAAGAGCCTGAAAAGGTGTGAAAAATATGAAGACCATGAAAAGTTTTGAAAAATATGAGGACATTAAAAGGTGTGAAAAATACGAGGAGCATGAAGAGGTGTGAAAAATATAAGGAGCATGAAAAGGCCTTATAAATACAAGGAGCATGAAAAGGTGTGAAAAATACGAGGCGCATGAAAAGTTGTGAAAAATATGAAGAGCCCAAAAAGGTGTGACAATAAGAGGAGCACGAAAAGGTGTGAAAAATACGAGAGCATGAAAAGTTGTGAAAAATACGAGGAGCATGAAAAGGTGTGAAGAATTCGAGGAGCATGAAAAGGTGTGAAAAATACGAGGGGGATGAAAATGTCTGAAAAATACGAGGAGCATGAAAAGGTCTGGAAAATATGAGGAGCATGAAATGGTCTGAAAAATACGAGGAGCAAGAAATATTCTGGAAAATACGAGGAGCCTGAAAGGTCTGAAAAAGACAAGGAGCATGAAAAGGTATTAAAAATTCGAGGAGAATGAAAAGTTCTGAGAAATAAGAGGAGCATAAAAAGGTCTGCAAATTACGTGGAGCATGAAAAGGTGTGATAAATACGAGGAGTATGAAATGGTATGAAAAATATGAGGAGCATGAAAAGGCCTGATAAATACGAGGAGCACGAAAAAACGTGAAAAATACGAGAGGCATGAAAAGGTGTGAAAATATGAAGAGCATGAAAAGGTGTGACAATAAGAGGAGAAAGAAAAGTTGTGAAAAATATGAGGAGCATGAAAAGTTGTGAAAAATACGAGGAGCATGAAAAGGTGTGAAGAATTCGAGGAGCATGAAAAGGTGTGAAAAATACGAGGACCATGAAAAGGTGTGAATAATATGAGGAGCATGAAACTGTCTGAAAAATATGAGGAGCATGACAAGGTCTGAAAAATACCAGGAGCATGAAAAGGTCTGAAAAATACGAGGAGCCTGAAATGGTCTGAAAAGTATGAGGAGCATTAAAAGGTCTGAAAATCATGATCAGCATGGAGGAAGGACTTCCAATTTGAAGAGCATCGTAACGGTGTCAAAATACGGAAGGTGTAGAGGGGCGAAAATATGAGGAGATGAAATGTATGAAAATCTGTAGGAGCGATGAAATGGATGTGAAATATACGTGAGATGAAAAGGTGTGTAAAAATATGAGAGCATGAAAGTTCTGAAAATATACGAGGTGGTGAAAAATGTTGAAAAATCGAGGAGCATGAAAGAGGTCTGGAAAATATGAGGAGCGATGAATTTGTCTGAAATACGAGGAGCTGAAATGTTTTTGGAAAATACGAGGGCTGAAAAGTCTGAAAAAAAGGGCATGAAAAAATTGTGACAATTCGAGGAGCATGAAAAGGTTGGATAAGAGGGCATAAAAAGGTGCTGAATTCAGCGGAGCTGAAAAGCAATGCAATAACACCGAGAAGCATGAAAAGGTCTGAAAATTCGAGGAGCAGGAAGGTTGTGCAAGATTCAGGAGCATGAAAAGGTGTGAAATTGAGAGATCGAAAAGCTGTGAAGGACACGAGGAGCAGAAAAGGTGTTGAAAATGGGGCACGGCAAGTTCGTGAAAACGAGGAGTCACGAAGATGTTCGAAGAAATACGAGGAGCATGAAAAGGTCTGAAAAAATACGAGGAGCATGAAAAGGTGTCAAAAATACGAGGAGCATGAAAAGGTGTGAAAAATATGAGGAGCATGAAAAGGTCTGAAAAATACGAGGTGGATAAAAATGTCTGAAAAATACTAGGAGCATGAAAAGGTCTGGAAAATATGAGGAGCATAAAAAGGTCTGAAAATTACGCGAAGCATGAAAAGGTGCAATAAACACGAGAAGCACGAAAAGGCCTGAAAAATACGAGGAGCATGAAAAGGTCTGAAAAATATGAGGAGCTAGAAAAGGTCTGAAAAAAAAAGTTCTGAAAAATACGAGGGGCCTGAAATGGTCTGAAAAGTATGAGGAGCATTAAAAGGTCTGAAAAATATGATCAGCATGAGAAGGACTTCAATATATGAAGAGCATGAAAAGGTGTCAAAAATATCAGGAGCGTGTAGAGGTGCGAAAAATATGAGGAGAATGAAACTGTATGAAAAATCTGTGGAGCATGAAATGGTGTGAAATATACGTCATATGAGGAGGATGAAATGTTCTGAAAAATACGAGGTGGATGAAAATGTTGAAAAATACGAGGAGCATGAAAAGGTCTGGAAAATATGAGGAGCATGAAATGTTCTGGAAAATACGAGGAGCCTGAAATGGTCTGAAAAATACAAGGAGCATGAAAAATTGTGAAAAATTCAAGGAGCATGAAAAGGTGAGAAATAAGAGGAGCATAAAAAGGTCTGAAAATTACGCGGAGCATGAAAAGGTGCAATAAACTCGAGAAGCATGAAAAGGTCTGAAAAATACGAGGAGCATGAAAAGGTCTGAAAAATATGAGGAGCTAGAAAAGGTCTGAAAAATATGAAGAGCCTGAAAAGGTGTGAAAAATATGAAGACCATGAAAAGTTGTGAAAAATATGAGGACATTAAAAGGTGTGAAAAATACGAGGAGCATGAAGAGGTGTGAAAAATACGAGGAGCATGAAATGGTATGAAAAATATGAAGAGCCCAAAAAGGTGTGACAATAAGAGGAGCATGAAAAGGTGTGAAAAATACGAGGAGCATGAAAAGGTCTGATAAATATGAGGAGCTAGAAAAGTTTTGAAAAATATGAAGAGCCTGAAAAGGTGTGAAAAATACGAGGAAAACGAAAAGGTGTGAAAAATACGAGGAACATGAAGAGGTAATGTGAAAATACGGGACATGCAAGAGTGTTGAAACAAATATAAGGGAGCATTGAAAACGGTGTCTGTGACAATAAGGAGCACGAAAAGGTGTGAAAAATACGAGAGGATGAAATGTTGTGAAAAACACGAGGAGCATGAAAAGGTGTTAAGAAATCGAGGAGCATGAAAAGGTGTGAAAAATATGAGGAGCATGAAAATGTGTGAAAAATACGAAGAGCATGAAAAGCTGTGAAAATTATTAAGAGCATGAAAAAATGTGAAAATTATGAAAAGCAAGAAAAGGTGTGAAAAATATGAAGAGCATAAAAGGTGTGAAAAATAGGAAGAGAATGATAAGGTCTGAAAAATATGAGGAGCCTGAAAACGCCTGATAAATACAAGGAGCATGAAAAGTTGTGAAAAATACGAAGAGCATGAAAAGGTGTGAAGATTTCGAGGAGAATGAAAAGGTGTGAAAAATACGAGGAGCATGAAAAGGTCTGAAAAATACGAGGAGCCTGAAATGGTCTGAACAGTATGAGGAGCATTAAAAGGTCTGAAAAATAGGAGCAGCATGAAAAGGACTTCAATATATGAAGAGCATGAAAAGGTGTCAAAAATATCAGGAGCATGTAGAGGTGTGAAAAATATGAGGAGAATGAAACTGTATGAAAAATCTGCAGAGCATGAAATGGTGTGAAAAATACGTGAGCATGAAAAGGTGTGTAAAATATAAAGAGCATGAAAATGTGTGAAAATATGAAGAGCATGAATGGGTATGAAAAATATTAGGAGCATGAAACGGTGTGAAAAATATGAAGAGCATGAAAAGGTTTGAAAAATATAAGGAGCATGAAAAGGTGATGAAAAATATGAGAGCATGAAAAGGTTTTGAAAAAATATAATGAGCATCTGAAAAGGGTGGAAAAATGCATGAGCTGAAAATGTCGGAAATCATTCTTGAGAGCATGAGGTGTGAAAAAAAGAAGCTGAAAGCTCTGTGAAAAAATCATGAAGAAGCATGACAAAGGTCTGAAAAATCATGAAAAGCCATGAAAAGGTGTTGAACATATGCAAGCAGCCAAGAAAAGGTGTGAAAAATACGAAGAGTCTGAAAAGGTGTGAAAAACAGGAAGAGCATGAAACGGTGTGAAAAATACGAAGAGCTTGAAAAGGTGTGACAAATCCCGATGAGCATGAAAAGCTGTGAAAAATACGAGGAGCATGAAAAGGTGTGACAAATACGAAGAGTTTGAAAATTTGTGAAAAATACGAGGAGCATGAAAAGGTCTGGAAAATACGAGGAACCTGAAATGTTCTGAAAAATACGAGCAGCATGAAAAGGAGTGAAAAATACGAGAAGCATGAAAAGGTGTGAAAAATACAAAGATCATGAAAAGGATTGAAAAATACGAATAGCATGAAAAGGGGTGAAAAATATGAGGAGAATGAAAATGTGTGAAAAATACGAGGAGCATGAAAAGGTCTGAAAAATACCAGGTGGATGAAAATGTCTGAAAAATACGAGGAGCATGAAAGGTCTGGAAAATATGAGGAGCATGAAATGGTTTGAAAAATACGAGGAGCATGAAATATTCTGGAAAATACGAGGAGCCTGAAAAGGTCTGAAAAAGACAAGGAGCATGAAAAGGTGTGAAAAATTCGAGGAGCATGAAAAGTTCTGATAAATAAGAGGAGCACAAAAAGGTCTGCAAATTACACGGAGCATGAAAAGGTGTAATAAACACGGGAAGGATGAAAAGGTCTGAAAAATACGAGGAGCATGAAAAGGTCTGAAAAATATGAGGAGCTCGAAAAGGTTTGAAAAATATGAAGAGGCTGAAAAGGTGTGAAAAATATGAAGACCATGAAAAGTTGTGAAAAATACGAGGGAAATGAAAAGGTGTGAAAAATATGAGGAGCATGAAGAGGTGTGAAAAATACGAGGAGCATGAAAAGGTGTGAAAAATACGAGGAGTATGAAATGGTATGAAAAATATGAGGAGCATGAAAAGGCCTGATAAATACGAGGAGCACGAAAAGACGTGAAAAATACGAGGAGCATGAAAAGGTGTGAAAATATGAAGAGCATGAAAACGTGTGACAATAAGAGGAGAAAGAAAAGCTGTGAAAAATATGAGGAGCATGAAAAGTTGTGAAAAATACGAGGAGCATGAAAAGGTGTGAAGAATACGAGGAGCATGAAAAGGTGTGAAAAATTCGAGGAGAATGAAAAGTTCTGAGAAATAAGAGGAGCATAAAAAGGTCTGCAAATTACGCGGAGCATGAAAAGGTGTAATAAACACGAGAAGGATGTAAAGGTATGAAAAATACGAGGAGCATGAAAAGGTCTGAAAAATATGAGGAGCTAGAAAAGGTTTGAAAAATATGAAGACCATGAAAAGTTGTGAAAAATACGAGGGAAATGAAAAGGTGTGAAAAATACGAGGAGCATGAAGAGGTGTGAAAAATACGAGGAGCATGAAAAGGTGTGAAAAATACGAGGAGTATGAATATTTTTCCCACCTTTTCATGCTCCTCATATTTTTGACACCTTTTCACGCTCTTCATATTTTTCACACCTTTTCATGCTCCTCATATTTTTGACACCTTTTCATGCTCTTCATATTTTTCACACCTTTTCCTGCCCCTCGTGTATTTCAGACCATTTCATGCTCCTCGTATTTTTCAGACCCTTTCATGCTCCTCGTATTTTTCAGATCTTTTCCTGCCCCTCGTGTATTTCAGACCATTTCTTGCTCCTCGTATTTTTCAGACCCTTTCATGCTCCCCGTATTTTTCAGATATTTTCCTGCTCCTCGTATTTTTCAGACCTTTTCATGCTCCTTGTATTTTTCAGACCCCTTCATGCTCCTTGTATTTTTCAGACCTTTTCATGCTCCTCATGTTTTTCACACCTTTTCATGCTCTTCGTATTTTTCACAACTTTTCATGCTGTTTGTATTTGTCACACCTTTTCAAGCTCTTCGTAATTTTCGGACCTTTTCATGCTCTTCTTGTTTTCACACCTTTTCAGGCTGTTCTTATTTTTCACACATTTTCATGCTCTTCGTGTTTTTCACACCTTTTCATGCTCTCGTAATTTTCAGACCTTTTCAAACTCCTCATATTTTTCACATCTTTTCATGATATTCATATTTTTCACACCGTTTCATCCTCCTCATATTTTTCACACCTTTTCATGCTCCTCATATTTTTCACACCTTTTCATTCTCCTCATATTTTTGACACCTTTTCAAGGTCCACATATTTTTCAGACCTTTTCATGCGCCTTGTATTTTTAAACGTTTTCATGTTCCTCGTATTTTTCAGACCTTTTCATGATACTCGTACTTTTCACACTTTTTCATGCTATTCATAATTTTCACACCTTTTCATTCTCTTCATATTTTTCAGACCTTTTCATGCTTTTTATATTTTTCACAGCTTTTCATGCTCTTCGTGTTTTTCACACCTTTTCATGCTCTTGTATTTTTCAGACATTTTAATGCTCCTCGTACTTTTCACACCTTTTCATGCTCCTCATATTTTTCACACCTTTTCATGCTCCTCGTATATTTCAGACCTTTTCATGCTTCTCATATTTTGCAGACCTTTTCATGCTCTTCGTATTTTTCAAACCTTTTCATGCTCTTCGTGTTTTTCACACCTATTCCTGCTCTTTGAATTTTTCAGGCCGTTTCATGCTCTTGATATTTTTCACACCTTTTCATGCTCTTCCTGTTTTTCACACATTTTCATGCTCTTCGTATATTTCCCACCGGTTCATGCTCGTCATATTTTTCACACCTTTTCATGCTCTTCACTTTTTTCACACCATTTCATGCTCCACATATTTTGGACAGTTTTTCATGCCCCTCATATTTTTCAGAGCGTTTCATGCTCTTGATATTTTTCACAGCTTTTCATGGTCTTCATATTTTTCACTACTTTTCATGCTCCTCATATTTTTGAAATCTTTTGAAGCTCTTCATATTTTTCACCTCTTTTCATGATCTTCATATTTTTCACACCGTTTCATCCTCCTCTAATTTTTCATACAGTTTCATGCTCCTCATATTTTTCACACCTTTTCATGCTTCTGATATTTTCGTACCTGTTAATGCTCCTCATATTTTTGACACCTTATCATGCTCTTCATATTTTTCAGACCTTTTCATGCTTTTGATAATTTTCACACCTTTTCCTGCTCTTCATATGTTTCACACCTTTTCCTGCTCTTCATATTTTTCACACCTTTTTATGCTCCTTATATTTTTGACACCTTTTCATGCTCTTCATATTTTTCAGACCTTTTCACGCTCCTCGTATATTTCACACCTTTTCATGCTCCTTGTATTTTTCAGAGCTTTTCTTGCTCCTCGTATTTTTGAGACCTTTAAATGCTCCTCTTAATTCTCAGATCTTTTCATGCTCCTCATGTTTTCACACCATTTCATGCTCCTCGTATATTACACATTTTTCATGCTCCTCATATACTTCACACCTTTTCATGCTCCTCGTATTCTTAAGACATTTTCATACTCCTCATAAGTTTCACACCTTTACATGCTCTTCATATTTTTCACACCGTTTCATGCTCCTCATATTTTTCATACAGATTCATGCTCCTCATATTTTTCACACCTTTACATGCTCCTCATATTTTTGACACCTTTTCTTGCCATTCATATTTTCCCACCTTTTCATTCTCCTCATATTTTTGACACCTGTTCATGCTCTTCATATACTGAAGTCCTTTTCATGCTGCTCCTATTTTTCAGACCTTTTAATGCTCCTCGTAATTTTCAGACCATTTCATGCTCCTCGTATTTTTCAGACCTTTTCATGCTCCTGGTATTTTTCAGACCTTTTCATGCTCTTCGTATTTTTCACACCTTTTCATAATCCTCGTATTTTTCACACCTTCTCATGCTCTTCGTATTTTTCACAACTTTTCATGCTCCTCATTTTTTTCAGACAGTTTCATGCTCCTCATATATTTCAGACCGTTTCATGCTCCTCGTATTTTTCAGATCTTTTCATGCTCCTGGTATTTTCCACACCTTTTCATGCTATTCAAATTATTCACACCTTTTCATGCTCCTCATATTTTCCAGACGTTTTCGTGCTCCTCGTATTTTTCAGACTTTTTCATGCTCTTTGTATTTGTCACACCTTTTCATGCTCTTCTTATTTTCCACACTTTTACATGTTCTGCATGTTTTTCACACCTTTTTATGCTCTTCTTATTTTTTCACATTTTTTCATGCTCTTCCTATTTTTCACACATTTTCATGCTCTTCATATGTTTCAGACCTTTTCATGCTTTTTATATTTTTCACAGCTTTTCATGCTCTTCGTGTTTTTCACACCTTTTCATGCTCTCGTATTTTTCAGATTTTTTAACGCTCCTCGTACTTTTCACACCTTCTCATGCTCCTAGTATTTTTCACACCTTTTCATTCTTCTGGTATTTTTCACAACTTTTCATGCTCTTCGTATTTTTCACATCTTCTCATGCTCTTTGAATTTTTCATACCTTTTCATTCTTTTCATATTCCTCAGACCTTTTCATGCTCTTGATATTTTTCACACCCTTTAATGCCCCTCGAGTTTTTCACATCTTTCATGCTCTTGATATTTTTCACACTTTTTCATGCTCTTCATATTTTTCAGAGCTTTTCATGCTCTTGATATTTTTCACACCTTTGCATGCCCTTCCTGTTTTTCACACATTTCATGCTCTTCATATTTTTCACACCGTTTCATGCTCCTCATATTTTTTATACAAATTCATGCTCCTCTTATTTTTCAACCTTTACATGCTACTCATATTTTTGACACCATTTCATGCTCTTCATATTTTTCACACCTTTTCATGCTCCCCATATTTTTGACACTTTTTCATCCTCCTCGTATTTTTCAGACCTTTTCATGCTCCTCGTATTTTTCAGACAGTTTAATGCTCCTCGTACTTTTCACACCTTTTCAAGCTCTTCGTAATTTTCGGACCTTTTCATGCTTCTCGTATTTTGTAGACGTTTTCATGCTCCTCGTATTTTTCAGACCTTTTCATGCTGCTCAGAATTTTCACACCTTTTCATGCTCCTCGTATTTTTCACACCTTTTCATGTTCCTAGTATTTTTCACAACTTTTCATGCTCCTCGTTTTTTCAGACCATTTCATGCTCCTCGTATTTTTCACACCTTTCATGCTCCTCGTATTTTTCACACCTTTTCATGCTCCTCATATTTTTCACACCTTTTCATGCTCCTCGTATATTTCAGACCTTTTCATGCTTCTCGTATTTTGCAGACCTTTTCATGCTCTTTGTATTTTTGACACCTTTTCATGCTCTTCATATTTTTCAGACCTTTTCATGCTCCTCGTATATTTCACACCATGTCATGCTCCTCATATTTTTCATACAGATTCATGCTCCTCATATTTTTCACAACTTTACATGCTCCTCATATTTTTGACACCTCTTCTTGCCCTTCATATTTTCCCACCTTTTCATTCTCCTCATATTTTTGACACCTGTTCATGCTCTTCATATACTGAAGTCCTTTTCATGCTGCTCCTATTTTTCAGACCTTTTAATGCTCCTCGTAATTTTCAGACCATTTCATGCTCCTTGTATTTTTCAGACCTTTTCATGCTCCTGGTATTTTTCAGACCTTTTCATGCTCCTCGTATTTTTCAGACCTTTTCATGCTCTTCGCATTTTTCACACCTTTTCATGATCCTCGTATTTTTTACACCTTCTCATGCTCTTCGTATTTTTCACAACTTTTCATGCTCCTCATTTTTTTCAGAACGTTTCATGCTCCACATATTTTTCTGACAGTTTCATGCTCCTCATATTTTTCAGACATTTTCATCCACCTTGTATTTTTCAGACCTTTTCATGCTCCTCATATTTTTCACACCTTTTCATGCTCTTCATATTTTTCACACATTTTCATGCTCCTCGTATTTTTCAGACCTTTTTGGGCTCCTCGTATTTCTCACATCTTTTCTTGCTCCTCATATTTTTCACACCTTTTCATGCTCCTCATATTTTTCACACATTTTCATGCTCCTCGTATGTTTCAGAACATTTCAAGTTCCTCCTATTTTCCAGACCTTTTCATGCTCCTCATATTTTTCACAACTTTTCAAACTCTTCGTATTTGTCACACCTTTTCATGCTCCTCGTATTTTTCACAGCTTTTCATGCTCTTCGGATTTGTCACACCTTTTCAAGCTCTTCGTATTTTTCACACCGTTTCATGCTCCTCATATTTTTCATACCCGTTCATGCTCTTCATATTTTTCACACATTTTCATGCTCTTCATATTTTACACACCTTTTCATGCTCACGTATATTTCACACCATTTCATGCTCCACAGATTTTTCATACAGTTTCATTCTCCTCATATTTTTCGCACCTCTACACGCTCCTGATATTTTTGACACCTTTTCATGCTCTTCATATATTGAAGTCCTTTTCATGCTCCTCGTATTTTTCAGACTTTTTCATGCTCCTAATATTTTTAACACGTTTTCATGCTCCTCATATTTTTCAGACCTTTTCATGGTCCTCCTATATTTCAGAACTTTTCATGCTCCTCATTTCTTTCAGACCATTTCATGCTCCTCATATTTTTCAGACCTTTTCATGCTCCTCATATTTTTCACACCTTTTCTTGCTCCTCGTATTTTTCAGACCTTTTCATGCTTCTCGTGTTTATTGCACCTTTTCATGCTCCGCGTAATTTTCAGACCTTTTTATGCTCCTCTTATTTCTCAGACCTTTTCATGCTCCTCGAATTTTTCACACCTTTTCATGCTCCTTGTATTTTTCAGACCTTTTCAGGCTCCTCGTATTTTCCAGAACATTTCATGCTCCTCGTATTTTTCAGACCATTTCATACTCCTCATATTTTCCAGACCTTTTCATGCTCCTCGTATTTTTCAGACCATTTCATGCTCCTCATATTCTCCAGACCTTTTCACGCTCCTCATATTTTTCAGACCGTTTCATGCTCTTCTTATTTTTCAGATCTTTTCATGCTCCTCGTATTTTCCACACCTTTTCATGCTATTCATATTATTCACACCTGTTCATGCTTTTCATATTTTTCAGACCTTTTCATGCTATTGATATTTTTCCAAACTTTTCATGCTCTTCGTGTTTTTCACAGTGTTACATGCTCTTCCTATTTTTCACACGTTTTAATGCTGCTTATATTTTTCACACCTTATCATGCTCTTCATATTTTTCACACTGTTTCATGCTCCTAATATTTTTAACACTTTTTCATGCTCCTCATATTTTCAGACCTTTTCATGGTCCTCCTATATTTCAGAACTTTTCATGCTCCTCATTTTTTTCAGACTGTTTCATGCTCCTCATATTTTTCACATCTTTCCATGCTCCTCATATTTTTCACAACTTTTCATGCTCCTCGTATTTTCACACCGTTTCCACTCCTCATATTATTCATCCAGATACATGCTTCTCATATTTTTCATACCTTTACATGCTCCTCATATTTTTGACACCTTTTCATGTTCCTCATATTTTTCAGACCTTTTCATGCTCCTCGTATTTTTCAGACCTTTTCATGCTCTTCGCATTTTTCACACCTTTTCATGATCCTCGTATTTTTTACACCTTCTCATGCTCCTCGTATTTTTCACAACTTTTCATGCTCCCCGTATTTTTCATACCTTTTCGTGCTCCTCTTATTGTCACACCTTTTCGTGCTCTTCATATTTTTCACACCTTTTCATGCTCCTCGTATTTACACGCCTTTTCATGCTCCTCGTATTTATAAGGCTTTTTCATGCTCCTTATATTTTTCATACCATTTCCTGCTCCTCGTATTTTTCACACCTCTTCATGCTCCTCGTATTTTTAACACCTTTTCATTTTCCTCGTATTTTTCACAACTTTTCATGGTCTTCATATTTTTCACACCTTTTCAGGCTCTTCATATTTTTCAGACCTTTTCAAGCTCCTCATATTTTTCAGACGTTTTCATGCTCCTCGTATTTCTCAGACCTTTTCATGCTCCTCGAATTTTTCACACATTTTGATGCTCCTTCTATTTTTCAGACCTTTTCAGGCTCCTCGTATTTTCCAGAACATTTCATGCTTCTCGTATTTTTCAGACCATTTCATGCTCCTCATATTTTCCAGACCTTTTCATGATCCTCGTATTTTTCATTTTCATCCACCTTGTATTTTTCAGACCTTTCCATGCTCCTCATATTTTTCACACCTTTTCATGCTCCTCGTATTTTTCACACATTTTCATGCTCCTCGTATTTTTCAGACCTTTTTGGGCTCGTCATATTTTTCATATCTTTTCGTGCTCCTCATATTTTTCACACCTTTTCATGCTCCTCGTATTTTTCACACCATTTCATACTCCTCAAATTCTTCACACCTTTTCATGCTCCTCGTATTTTTCACAACTTTTCATGCTCCTCATATTTTTCACAACTTTTCGTGCTCCTCTTATTGTCACACCTTTTCATGCTCTTCATATTTTTCACACCTTTTCATGCTCCTCGTATTTTTCACGTCGTTTCATGCACCTCGTATTTATCAGGCCTTTTCCTGCTCCTTATATTTTTCATACCATTTCCTGCTCTTCGTATTTTTCACAACTTTTCATGGTCTTCATATTTTTCACACCTTTTCAGGCTCTTCATGTTTTTTGGACCTTTTCAAGCTCCTCATATTTTTCAGACGTTTTCATGCTCCTCGTATTTCTCAGACCTTTTCATGCTCCTCGTTTTTTTCACAATTTTCAAGCTCTTCGTATTTGTCACACCTTTTCATGCTCCTCGTATTTTTCACAGCTTTTCATGCTCTTCGGATTTGTCACACCTTTTCAAGCTCTTCGTATTTTTCACACCGTTTCATGCTCTTCGTGTTTTTCACACCTTTTCAGACTCTTCGTATTTTTCACACCTTTTCTTGCTCTTCATATTTTTCACACCTTTTCATGCACTTCATATTTTTCAGAGCTTTTCATGCTCTTTTTTTTTCACACCTTTCATGCTCTCGAATATTTCCGACTGTTTCATGCTCCTCATATTTTTCAAACCTTTTCATGCTCCTCATATTTTTCACACCTTTTCATGCTACTTATATTTTTCAAACCTTTTCATGCTCTTCATATTTTTCACACCGTTTCATGCTCCTCATATTTTTCATACCCGTTCATGCTCTTCATATTTTTCACGCATTTTCATGCTCCTCATATTTTACACACCTTTTCATGCTCACGTATATTTCACACCATTTCATGCTCCGCAGATTTTTCATACAGTTTCATTCTCCTCATATTTTTCACACCTCTACACGCTCCTGATATTTTTGACACCTTTTCATGCTCTTCATATATTGAAGTCCTTTTCATGCTGCTCCTATTTTTCAGACCGTTTCATGCTCCTGGTATTTTTCAGACCTTTTCATGCTCTTTGTATATTTCACACCTTTTCATGATCCTCGTATTTTTCACACCTTCTCAAGCTCTTTGTATTTTTCACAACTTTTCATGCTCCTCATTTTTTTCAGACCATTTCATGCTCCTCATATTTTTCAGACAGTTTCATGCTCCTCATATTTTTCAGACCGTTTCATGCTCCTCGTTTTTTTCAGATCTTTTCATGCTCCTGGTATTTTCCACACCTTTTCATGCTATTCATATTATTCACACCTTTTGATATTTTTTGGACCTTTTCATGCTATTGATATTTTTCCAAACTTTTCATGCTCTTCGTGTTTTTCACAGTGTTTCATGCTCTTCCTATTTTTCACACGTTTTAATGCTGCTCATATTTTTCACACCTTATCATGCTCTTCATATTTTTCACACCGTTTCATGCTCCTAATATTTTTAACACCTTTTCGTGCTCCTCATATTTTTCAGACCTTTTCATGGTCCTCCTATATTTCAGAACTTTTCATGCTCCTCATTGTTTTCAGACCGTTTCATGCTCCTCATATTTTTCACACCTTTTCATGCTCCTCATATTTTTGACACCTTTTCATGCTCCTCATATTTTTCAGACCATTTCATTCTCTTCATATTTTCACACCGTTTCATACTCCTCATATTTTTGACACCTATACATGCTCCTCATATTTTTGACACCTTTTCATGCTCCTCGTTTTTTTCAGTCCGTTTCATGCTCCTCTAATTTTTCACACCTTTTCATGCTCCTCGAATTCTTCACACCTTTTCATGCTCCTCGTATTTTCACACCGTTTCATACTCCTCATATTTTTGACAAGTTTTCATGCTCCTAATATTTTTCTGACTTTTTCAGGCTCCTCGTATTTTTCAGACCTTTTCATTCTCTTCATATTTTTCACACCTTTTCATGCTGTTCGTATTTTTCACACCTTTTCATGCTCCTCATATTTTTCACAACTTTTCATGCTCCTCGTATATTTCACATCTTTTCAAACTCTTAGTATTTGTCACACCTTTTCATGCTCCTCGTATTTTTCACAGGTTTTCATGCTCTTCGGATTTGTCACACCTTTTCAAGCTCTTCATATTTTTCACAGCTTTTCATGCTCTTTTTTTTTCACACCTTTCATGCTCTCGAATATTTCCGACCGTTTCATGTTCCTCATATTTTTCACACCTTTTCATGCTCCTTATATTTTTCAAACCTTTTCATGCTCCTCATATTTTTCACACCTTTTCATGCTCCTTATATTTTTCAATCCTTTTCATGCTCTTCATATTTTCCACACCGTTTCATGCTCCTCATATTTTTCATACCCGTTCATGCTCTTCATATTATTCACACATTTTCATGCTCCTCATATTTTACACACCTTTTCATGCTCACGTATATTTCATACCATTTCATGCTCCGCAGATTTTTCATACAATTTCATTCTCCTCATATTTCTCACACCTCTACACGCTCCTGATATTTTTGACACGTTTTCATGTTCTTCATATATTGAAGTCCTTTTCATGCTGCTCCTATTTTTCAGACCTTTTAATGCTCCTCGTACTTTTCAGACCATTTCATGCTCCTCGTATTTTTCAGACCTTTTCATGCTCCTCGTATTTTTAAGACCTTTTCATGCTCCTCGTATTTTTCAGACCTTTTCATGCTCTTCGTATTTTTCACAACTTTTCATGAACCTCGTATTTTTCACACCTTGTCATGCTTTTCATATTTTTCAGACCTTTCCATGTTATTGATATTTTTCCAAACTTTTCATGCTCTTCGTGCTTTTCACAGTGTTTCACACTTCCTCTTTTTCACACGTTTTAATGTTGGTCAAATTTTCCACAACTTATCATGCTCCTAATATTTTTGACACCTTTTCATGCTCCTCATATTTTTCAGACCGTTTCTTGCTCTTCATATTTTCACACCGTTTCAAACTCCTCATACTTTTGACACCTATTCATGCTCCTCATATTTTTCTGACCGTTTCATGCTCCTCGTATTTTTGACAACTTTTCATGCTCCTAATATTTTTCTGACCTTTTCAGGCTCCTCGTATTTTTCGGACCTTTTCATTCTCTTCTTATTTTTCACACCTTTTCATGCTCTTCGTATTTTTCACACCTTTTCATGCTCCTCATATTTTTCACACCTTTTCATGCTCCTTGTATTTTTCACACATTTTCATGCTCCTCGTATTTTTCACACCTTTTCGTGTTCCTCTTATTGTCACACCTTTTCGGGCTCTTCATATTTTTCACACTTTTTCATGCTCCTCATATATTTCACACCATTTCATGCTCCTCGTATTTATCAGGCCTTTTCAGGCTCCTCGTATTTTTCAGACCTTTTCATTCTCTTCCTATTTTTCACAACTTTTCATGCTCTTCGTATTTTTCACACCCTTTCGTGCTCTTCATAATTTTCACACTTTTTCATGCTCTTAATAATTTTCACAGCTTTTCATGCTCTTCATATTTTTCACACATTTCATGCTCCTCATATTTCTCAACACCTTTTCATGCTCCTCGTATTTTTCACACCTTTTCATGCTCCTCGTATTTATAAGGCCTTTTCATGCTCCTTATATTTTTCATACCATATCATTCTCCTCGTATTGTTCACACCTTTATTGCTCCTCGTATTTTTCACACCTTTTATGTCCTCGTATTTTTCACAACATTTCATGGTCTTCATATTTTTCACACCTTTTCATGCTCCTCGTATTTATAAGGCCTTTTCATGCTCCTCGTATTTTTCACACATTTTCATGCTCCTCGTATTTTTCAGACCTTTTTGGGCTCCTCGTATTTTTCACACCTTTTCGTGCTCCTCTTATTGTCACACCTTTTCGTGCTCTTCATATTTTTCACAACTTATCATGCTCCTCGTATTTTTCACACCTTTTCATGCTCCTCGTATTTATAAGGCCTTTTCATGCTCCTTATACTTTTCATACCATTTCATTCTCCTCATATTTTTCACAACTCTACACGCTCCTGATATTTTTGACACCTTTTCATCCTCTTCATATATTGAAGTCCTTTTCATGCTGCTCCTATTTTTCAGACCTTTTAATGCTCCTCATACTTTTTAGACCATTTCAGGCTCCTCGTATTTTTCAGGCCTTTTCATGCTCTTCGCATTTTTCACAACTTTTCATGATCATCGTATTTTTCAACCTTCTCATGCTCTTCGTATTTTTCACAACTTTTCATGCTCCTCATTTTTTTCAGATCGTTTCATGCTCCTCATATTTTTCAGACAGTTTCATGCTCCTCATATTTTTCAGACCGTTTCATGCTCCTCGTATTTTTCAGATCTTTTCATGCTCCTCGAATTTTCCACACCTTTTCATGCTATTCATATTATTCACACCTTTTCATGCTTTTCATATTTTTCAGACCTTTCCATGCTATTGATATTTTTCCAAACTTTTCATGCTCTTCGTGTTTTTCACAGTGTTTCATGCTCTTCCTATTTTTCACACGTTTTAATGCTGGTCATATTTTCCACACCTTATCATGCTCTTCATATTTTTAATATGAATAATATTATATTATGAATTATTATTATGTATTTTTCACACATTTTCATGCTCCTCGTATTTTTCAGACCTTTTTGGGCTCCTCGTATTTTTCACATCTTTTCGTGATCCTCATATTTTTCACAACTTTTCATGATCTTCGTATTTTTGACAACTTTTCGTGCTCCTCATATTTTCAACACCTTTTCATGCCCCTCGTGTCCTTCACAGATTTTCATGCTCTTCATATTATTCACACTTTTTCATGCTCCTCATATTTTTCACATCTTTTCATGCTCCTCGAATTCTTCACACCTTTTCATGCTCCTCGTATTTTTCACAACTTTTCATGCTCCTCATATTTTTCACAACTTTTCGTTCTCCTCTTATTGTCACACCTTTTCATGCTCTTCATATTTTTCACACCTTTTCATGCTCCTCGTATTTTTCACGTCTTTTCGTGCTCCTCATATTTATCAGGCCTTTTCATGCTCCTCATATTTTTCATACCATTTCATGCTCCTCGTATTTTTCACACCTTTTCATGCTCCTCGTATTTTTCACACCTCTTCATGCTCCTCGTATTTTTCACACCTTTTCGTTTCCCTCGTATTTTTCACAACTTTTCATGGTCTTCATATTTTTCAAACCTTTTCTAGCTCCTCATATTTTTCAGACCTTTTCATGCTCCTCGTATTTTTCATACCTTTTCATCCTTCTCATGTTTATTACACCTTTTCATGCTCCACGTAATTTGCAGACCTTTTTATGCTCCTCTTCTTTCTCAGAACTTTTCATTCTCCTCGAATTTTTAATACCTTTTCATGCTCCTTGTCTTTTTCAGACCTTTTCAGGCTCCTCGTATTTCCAGAATATTTCATGCTTCTCGTATTTTTCAGACCATTTCATGCTCCTCATATTTTCCAGACCTTTTCATGCTCCTCGTATTTTTCAGACATTTTCATCCACCTCGTATTTTTCAGACCTTTTCATGCTCCTCATATTTTTCACAGCTTTTCATGCCTCCTGTATTTTTCACACATTTTCATTCTCCTCGTATTTTTCACCCCTTTTCATGCTATTCGTATTTTTCACTCATTTTCATGGTCTTTGTATTTTTCACACCTTTTCATGCTCCTCGTATTTTTCACATATTTTCATGCTCCTCGAATTTTTCAGAACATTTCAAGTTCCTCATATTTTCCAGACCTTTTCATGCTCCTCGTATTTTTCACAACTTTTCAAACTCTTCGTATTTGTCACACCTTTTCATTCTCCTCGTATTTTTCACAGCTTTTCATGCTCATTGGATTTGTCACACCTTTTCAAGCTCTTCGTATTTTTCACACCGTTTCATGCTCCTCATATTTTTCATACCCGTTCATGCTCTTCATATTTTTCACACATTTTCATGCTCCTCATATTTTACACACCTTTTCATGCTCACGTATATATCAGACCATTTCATGCTCCTTTGTCTTTTTCAGACCTTTTCAGGCTTCCCTTCGTATTTTCCAGAATATTTCATGCTCCTCGTATTTTTCAGGACCATTCATGTCCTCGCTATTTTTCACACCCTTTTCATGCTCCTCGTATTTTTTCACACCTCTTCCATGCTCCTCGTATTTTTCACACCTTTTCATTTCCCTCGTATTTTTTCACAACTTTACTGGTTTCATATTTTTCAACCTTTTCTAGCCTCCTCATATTTTTCAGACCTTTTCATTGCTCCTCGTAATTTTTCTACTTTTAATCCTTCTCGTGTTTTATTAACCTTTTATGCTCCGCGTTAATTTGCCAGACCTTTTATGTGCTCCATCCTTATTTCAGAACTTTTCATTCTCCTCGAATTTTTTAAACACCTTTTCATGCTCCTTGTCTTTTTCAGACTTTTCTAGGCTCCTCGGTATTTTCTCAGGAATATTTCATGCTCTTCGTATATTTTTTAGACCATTTCAGCTCCTCATATTTTCCAGACCTTTCATGCTCCTCGTATTTTTCAGACATTTCAAATCCACCTCGTATTTTTCACACCTTTCAATTGCTCCTCAAATTCTTCACACCTTTTCAATGCTCCTCGTATTTTTCACAACTTTCATGCTCTTGTATTTCACCACCTTTTCCGTGCTCCTCTTATGCACCACCTTTTTCGGGCTCTTCATAATTTTTTCACAACTTTCATGCGCCTCGTATTTTTCACACCTTTTCATGATCCTTGTATTTTATAAGGCCTTTTCATGCTTCCTTATATTTTTCACACCTCTTCATGCTCCTCGTATTTTTCACACCTTTTAATGTCCTCGTATTTTTCAAAACTTTTCATGGTCTTCATATTTTTCACACCTTTTCAGGCTCTTCATTTTTTTCAGACCTTTTCTAGCTCCTCATATTTTTCAGGCCTTTTCATGCTTCTCGTGTTTATTGCACCTTTTCATGCTTCGCGTAATTTTCAGACCTTTTTATGCTCCTCATATTTTCCAGACCTTTTCATGCTCCTAGTATTTTTCAGACATTTTCATCCACCTCGTATTTTTCAGACCTTTTCATGCTCCTCATATTTTTCACACCTTTTCATGCTCCTCGTATTTTTCACACATTTTCATTCTCCTCGTATTTTTCACCCCTTTTCATGCTATTCGTATTTTTCACTCATTTTCATGGTCTTTGTATTTTTCACACCTTTTCATGCTCCTCATATTTTTCACATCTTTTCATGCTCCTCGAATTTTTCAGAACATTTCAAGTTCCTCATATTTTCCAGACCTTTTCATGCTCCTCGTATTTTTCACAACTTTTCAAACTCTTCGTATTTGTCACACCTTTTCATTCTCCTCGTATTTTTCACAGCTTTTCATGCTCATCGGATTTGTCACACCTTTTCACGCTCTTCGTATTTTTCACACCGTTTCATGCTCCTCATATTTTTCATACCCGTTCATGCTCTTCATATTTTTCACACATTTTCATGCTCTTCATATTTTACACACCTTTTCATGCTCACGTATATTTCACACCATTTCATGCTCCACAGATTTTTCATACAATTTCATTCTCCTCATATTTTTCGCACCTCTACACGCTCCTGATATTTTTGACACCTTTTCATGCTCTTCATATATTGAAGTCCTTTTCATGCTGATCCTATTTTTCAGACCTTTTAATGCTCCTCATACTTTTCAGACCATTTCAGGCTCCTGGTATTTTTCAGACCTTTTCATGCTCCTGGTATTTTTCAGACCTTTTCATGCTCCTCATATTTTTCAGACAGTTTCATGCTCCTCATATTTTTCACACCTTTTCATGGTCCTCGTATTTTTCACACCTTTTCATGCTCCTCGAATTCTTCACACCTTTTCATGCTCCTCGTATTTTTCACAACTTTTCATGCTCCTCATATTTTTCACAACTTTTCTTTCTCCTCTTATTGTCCCACGTTTTCATGCTCTTCATATTTTCACACCTTTTCATGCTCCTCGTATTTTTCACGTCTTTTCGTGCTCCTCGTATTTATCAGGCCTTTTCATGCTCCTCATATTTTTCATACCATTTCATACTCCTCGTATTTTTCACACCTCTTCATGCTCGTCGTATTTTTCACACCTCCTCATGCTCCTCGTATTTTTCACACCTTTTCATTTCCCTCGTATTTTTCACAACTTTTCATGGTCTTCATATTTTTCAAACCTTTTCTAGCTCCTCATATTTTTCAGACCTTTTCATGCTCCTCGTATTTTTCATAACTTTTCATCCTTCTCGTGTTTATTACACCTTTTCATGCTCCGCGTAATTTGCAGACCTTTTTATGCTCCTCTTATTTCTCAGAACTTTTCATTCTCCTCGAATTTTTAACACCTTTTCATGCTCCTTGTCTTTTTCAGACTTTTTCAGGCTCCTCGTATTTTCCAGAATATTTCATGCTCCTCGTATTTTTTAGACCATTTCATGCTCCTCATATTTTCCAGACCTTTTCATGCTCCTCGTATTTTTCAGACATTTTCATCCTCCTCGTATTTTTCACACCTTTTCATGCTCCTCGAATTCTTCACACCTTTTCATGCTCCTCGTATTTTTCACAACTTTTCATGCTCTCGTATTTTTCACACCTTTTCGTGCTCCTCTTATTGTCACACCTTTTCGGGCTCTTCATATTTTTCACACCTTTTCATGCTCCTCGTATTTTTCACCACCTGTTTCATGCTCTCTTGTATTTATAAGGCCTTTCATGCTCCTATATTTTTCACACCCCTCTTCATGCTTCCTCGAATTTTCACACCTTTTAATTGTCCTCATATTTTTCAAAACTTTCAGGTCTTCATATTTCACACCATTTTCAGGCTCTTCATAATTTTTCAGACCTTTTCTAGCTCCTCATATTTTTACAGACCTTTTCATGCTCCTCGTATTTTCAGGCCTTTTCATGCTTCTCGCTGTTATATTGCCCACCTTTTCATGCTTCGGCGTAATTTCAGACCTTTTTATGCTCCTCATATTTTCCAGACCTTTTCATGCTTCTAGTATTTTTCAGACATTTCCATCCACCTCGTATTTTTCAGACCTTTTCATGCTCCTCATATTTTCCACACCTTTTCATGCTCCTCGTATTTTTCACACCTCTTCATGCTCCTTGTATTTTTCACACCTTTACATTTTCCTCGTATTTTTCACAACTTTTCATGGTCTTCATATTTTTCACACCTTTTCAGGCTCTTCATATTTTTCAAACCTTTTCTAGCTCCTCATATTTTTCAGACCTTTTCATGCTCCTCGTATTTTTCACACCTTTTCGTGCTCCTCTTATTGTCACACCTTTTTGGGCTCTTCATATTTTCACACCTTTTCATGCTCCTCGTATTTTTCACACCTCTTCATGCTCCTCGTATTTATAAGGCCTTTTCATGCTCCTTATATTTTTCATACCATTTCATGGTCTTCGTATTTTTCACACCTTTTCATGCTCCTCGTATTTTTCACACCTCTTCATGCTCCTCGTATTTTTCACACCTTTTAATGTCCTCGTATTTCTCACAACTTTTCATGGTCTTCATATTTTTCACACCTTTTCAGGCTCTTCATATTTTTCAGACCTTTTCTAGCAGCTCATATTTTTCAGACCTTTTCTAGCTCCTCATATTTTTCAGACCTTTTCATGCTCCTCGTATTTTTCAGGCCTTTTCATGCTTCTCGTGTTTATTGCACCTTTTCATGCTTCGCGTAATTTTCAGACCTTGTTATGCTCCTCATATTTTCCAGACCTTTTCATGCTCCTAGTATTTTTCAGACATTTTTATCCACCTCGTATTTTTCAGACCTTTTCATGCTCCTCATATTTTTCACACCTTTCATGCTCCTCGTATTTTTCACACATTTTCATGCTCCTCGTATTTTTCAGACCTTTTTGGGCTCCTCGTATTTTTCACATCTTTTCGTGATCCTCATATTTTTCACAACTTTTCATGATCTTCGTATTTTTCACAACTTTTCGTGCTCCTCATATTTTCAACACCTTTTCATGCTCCTCGTGTTCTTCACAGATTTTCATGCTCTTCATATTATTCACACTTTTTCATGCTCCTCGTATTTTTCACACCTTTTCATGCTCCTCGAATTCTTCACACCTTTTCATGTTCCTCGTATTTTCACAACTTTTCATGGTCTTCATATTTTTCACACCTTTTGTTCTCCTCTTTATTGTCACCACCTTTTCATGCTCTTTCATATTTTCACACCTTTTCATGCTCCTCGTATTTTTCACACCTTTTCATGCTCCTCGTATTTATAAGGCCTTTTCATTCTCCTTATATTTTTCATACCATTTCATGCTCCTCGTATTTTTCACACCTTTTCATGCTCCTCGTATTTTTCACACCTCTTCATGCTCCTCGTATTTTTCACACCTTTTCGTTTCCCTCGTATTTTTCACAACTTTTCATGGTCTTCATATTTTTCAAGCCTTTTCTAGCTCCTCATATTTTTCAGACCTTTTCATGCTCCTCGTATTTTTCATACCTTTTCATCCTTCTCGTGTTCATTACACCTTTTCATGCTCCGTGTAATTTGCAGACCTTTTTATGCTCCTCTTATTTCTCAGAACTTTTCATTCTCCTCGAATTTTTCACCCCTTTTCATGCTCCTTGTCTTTTTCAGACCTTTTCAGGCTCCTCGTATTTTCCAGAATATTTCATGCTCCTCGTATTTTTCAGACCATTTCATGCTCCTCATATTTTCCAGACCTTTTCATGCTCCTCGTATTTTTCAGACATTTTCATCCACCTCGTATTTTTCAGACCTTTTCATGCTCCTCATATTTTTCACACCTTTTCATGCTCCTCGTATTTTTCACACCTTTTCATGCTCCTCGTATTTTTCACAACTTTTCATGCTCCTCATATTTTTCACAACTTTTCGTTCTCCTATTATTGTCACACCTTTTCATGCTCTTCATATTTTTCACACCTTTTCATGCTCCTCATATTTTTCACGTCTTTTCATGCTCCTCGTATTTATCAGGCCTTTTCATGCTCCTCATATTTTTCATACCATTTCATGCTCCTCGTATTTTTCACACCTTTTCATGCTCCTTGTATTTTTCACACCTCTTCATGCTCCTCGTGTTTTTCACACCTTTTCATTTCCCTCGTATTTTTCACAACTTTTCATGGTCTTCATATTTTTCAAACCTTTTCTAGCTCCTCATATTTTTCAGACCTTTTCATGCTCCTCGTATTTTTCATACCTTTTCATCCTTCTCGTGTTTATTACACCTTTTCATGCTCCGTGTAATTTGCAGACCTTTTTATGCTCCTCTTATTTCTCAGAACTTTTCATTCTCCTCGAATTTTTCACACCTTTTCATGCTCCTTGTCTTTTTCAGACCTTTTCAGGCTCCTCGTATTTTCCAGAATATTTCATGCTCCTCGTATTTTTCAAACCATTTCATGCTCCTCATATTTTCCAGACCATTCATGCTCCTCGTATTTTTCAGACATTTTCATCCACCTGGTATTTTTCAGACCTTTTCATGCTCCTCGTATTTTTTCACACATTTTCATTCTCCTCATATTTTTCACCCCTTTTCATGCTATTCGTATTTTTCAATCCTTTTCATGATCTTTGTATTTTTCACACCTTTTCATGCTCCTCGTATTTTTCACATCTTTTCATGCTGCTCGTATTTTTCAGAACATTTCAGGTTCCTCGTATTTTCCAGACCTTTTCATGCTCCTCGTATTTTTCACAACTTTTCAAACTCTTCGTATTTGTCACACCTTTTCATGCTCCTCGTATTTTTCACAGCTTTTCATGCTCATCGGATTTGTCACACCTTTTCAAGCTCTTCGTATTTTTCACACCGTTTCATGCTCTTCCTGTTTTTCACACCTTTTCAGACTCTTCGTATTTTTCACACCTTTTCTTGCTCTTCATATTTTTCACACCTTTTCATGCTCTTCATATTTTTCAGACCTTTTCATGCTCTTCATATTTTTCACAGCTTTTCATGCTCTTTTTTTTCACACCTTTCATGCTCTCGAATATTTCCGACCATTTCATGCTCATCATTTTTTCACACCTTTTCATGCTCCTTATATTTTTCAAACCTTTTCATGCTCCTCATATTTTTCACACCTTTTCATGCTCCTTATATTTTTCAAACCTTTTCATGCTCTTCATATTTTTCACACCGTTTCATGCTCCTAATATTTTTCATACCCATTCATGCTGTTCATATTTTTCACACATTTTCATGCTCTTTACATTTTACACACCTTTTCATGCTCACGTATTTTTCACACCATTTCATGCTCTGCAGATTTTTCATTCAGTTTCATTCTCCTCATATTTTTCACACCTCTACATGCTCCTGATATTTTTGACACCTTTTCATGCTCTTCATATATTGAAGTCCTTTTCATGCTGCTCCTATTTTTCAGACCTTTTAATGCTCCTCGTAATTTTCAGACCATTTCATGCTCCTCGTATTTTTCAGACCTTTTCATGCTCCTGGTATTTTTCAGACCTTTTCATGCTCCTCGTATTTTTCAGACCTTTTCATGCTCTTCGCATTTTTCACACCTTTTCATGCTCCTCGTATTTTTCACACCTTTTCATGCTCCTCGTATTTTTCACCTTTTCATGCTTCCTCGTATTTTTTCACACCTCTTCGATGCTCCTCGTATTTTTCACCCCTTTTCGTGCTCCTCTTATTGTCACACCTTTTCGGGCTCTTCATATTTTTCACACCTTTTCATGCTCCTCGAAATCTTCACACCTTTTCATGCTCCTCGTATTTTTCACAACTTTTCATGCTCCTTGTATTTTTCACACCTTTTCGTGCTCCTCTTATTGTCACACCTTTTCGAGCTCTTCATATTTTTCACACCTTTTCATGCTCCTCGAAATCTTCACACCTTTTCATGCTCCTCGTATTTTTCACAACTTTTCATGCTCCTTGTATTTTTCACACCTTTTCGTGTTCCTCTTATTGTCACACCTTTTCGAGCTCTTCATATTTTTCACACCTTTTCATGCTCCTCATATTTTTCACGCCTTTTCATGCTCCTTGTATTTATCAGGCCTTTTCAGGCTCCTCATATTTTTCAGACCTTATGATTCTCTTCTTATTTTTCACACGTTTTATGCTCTTCATATTTTTCACACCTTTTCTTGCTTTTCATAATTTTCACATTTTTTCATGCTCTTAATAATTTTCACAGCTTTTCATGCTCTTCGTATTTTTCACACATTTTCATGCTCCTCATATTTTTCACACCTTTTCATGCTCCTCGAATTCTTAACACCTTTTCATGCTCCTCGTGTTTTTCACAACATTTCATCCTCTCGTATTTTTCACACCTTTTCGTGCTCCTCTTATTGTCACACCTTTTCATGCTCCTTATATTTTTCACACCTCTTCATGTTCCTCGTATTTTTCACACCTTTTCATTTTCCTCGTATTTTTCACAACTTTTCATGGTCTTCATATTTTTCACACCTTTTCAGGCTCTTCATATTTTTCAAAACTTTTCTAGCTCCTCATATTTTTCAGACCTTTTAATGCTCCTCGTATTTTTCACACCTTTTCATGCTCCTCTTATTGTCACACCTTTTTGGGCTCTTCATATTTTTCATACCATTTCATGCTCCTCGTATTTTTCACACCTTTTCATGCTCCTCGTATTTTTCACACCTCTTCATGCTCCTCGTATTTTTCACACCTTTTAATATCCTCGTATTTTTCACAACTTTTCATGGAAAAATTCGAGGAGAATGAAAAGTTCTGAGAAATAAGAGGAGCATAAAAAGGTCTGCAAATTACACGGAGCATGAAAAGGTGTAATAAACACGAGAAGGATGAAAAGGTATGAAAAATACGAGGAGCATGAAAAGGTCTGAAAAATATGAGGAGCTAGAAAAGGTTTGAAAAGTATGAAGACCATGAAAAGTTGTGAAAAATACGAGGGAAATGAAAAGGTGTGAAAAACACGAGGAGCATGAAGAGGTGTGAAAAATACGAGGAGCATGAAAAGGTGTGAAAAATACGAGGAGCATGAAATGGTATGAAAAATATGAGGAGCATGAAAAGGCCTGATAAATACGAGGAGCATGAAAAGACGTGAAAAATATGAGGAGCATGAAAAGGTGTGAAAAATATGAAGAGCATGAAAAGGTGTGACAATAATAGGAGAACGAAAAGTTGTGAAAAATATGAGGAGCATGAAAAGTTGTGAAAAATACGAGGAGCATGAAAAGGTGTGAAAAATACGAGGAGCATGAAAAGGTGTGAAAAATATGAGGAGCATGAAAAGGTCTGAAAAATACGAGGTGGATGAAAATGTCTGAAAAATACGAGGAGCATGAAAAGGTCTGGAAAATATGAGGAGCATGAAATGGTCTGAAAAATACGAGGAGCATGAAATATTCTTGAAAATACGAGGAGCCTGAAAAGGTCTGAAAAAGACAAGGAGCATGAAAAGGGGTGAAAAATTCGAGGAGAATGAAAAGTTCTGAGAAATAAGAGGAGCATAAAAAGGTCTGCAAAATACACGGAGCATGAAAAGGTGTAATGAACACGAGAAGGATGAAAAGGTATGAAAAATACGAGGAGCATGAAGAGGTCTGAAAAATATGAGGAGCTAGAAAAGGCCTGAAAAGGTTGAAAAATATGAAGACCATGAAAAGTTGTGAAAAATACGAGGGAAACGAAAAGGTGTGAAAAATACGAGGAGCATGAAGAGGTGTGAAAAATACGAGGAGCATGAAAAGGTGTGAAAAATACGAAGAGCATGAAATGGTATGAAAAATATAAGGAGCATGAAAAGGCCTTATAAATACGAGGAGCATGAAGAGGTGTGAAAAATACGAGGAGCATGAAAAGGTGTGAAAAATATGAAGAGCCCAAAAAGGTGTGACAATAAGAGGAGCACGAAAAGGTGTGAAAAATACGAGGAGCATGAAAAGGTCTGAAAAATATGAGGAGCTAGAAAAGGTTTGAAAAATATGAAGAGCCTGAAAAGGTGTGAAAAATATGAAGACCATGAAAAGTTGTGAAAAATACGAGGAAAATGTAAAGGTGTGAAAAATACAAGGAGCATGAAGAGGTGTGAAAAATACGAGGAGCATGAAAAGGTGTGAAAAATATGAGGAGCATGAAAAGGTCTGAAAAATACGAGGTGGATGGAAATGTCTGAAAAATACTAGAAGCATGAAAAGGTCTGGAAAATATGAGGAGCATAAAAAGGTCTGAAAATTACGCGAAGCATGAAAAGGTGCAATAAACACGAGAAGCATGAAAAGGCCTGAAAAATACGAGGAGCATGAAAAGGTCTGAAAAATATGAGGAGCTAGATAAGGTCTGAAAAATATGAAGAGCCTGAAAAGGTGTGAAAAATATGAAGACCATGAAAAGTTTTGAAAAATATGAGGACATTAAAAGGTGTGAAAAATTCGAGGAGCATGAAGAGGTGTGAAAAATATAAGGAGCATGAAAAGGCCTTATAAATACAAGGAGCATGAAAAGGTGTGAAAAATACGAGGCGCATGAAAAGTTGTGAAAAATATGAAGAGCACGAAAAGGTGTGACAATAAGAGGAGCACGAAAAGGTGTGAAAAATACGAGAGCATGAAAAGTTGTGAAAAATACGAGGAGCATGAAAAGGTGTGAAGAATTCGAGGAGCATGAAAAGGTGTGAAAAATACGAGGTGGATGAAAATGTCTGAAAAATACGAGGAGCATGAAAAGGTCTGGAAAATATGAGGAGCATGAAATGGTCTAAAAAATACGAGGAGCATGAAATATTCTGGAAAATACGAGGAGCCTGAAAAAGTCTGAAAAAGACAAGGAGCATGAAAAGGTGTTAAAAATTCGAGGAGAATGAAAAGTTCTGAGAAATAAGAGGAGCATAAAAAGGTCTGCAAATTACGCGGAGCATGAAAAGTGTAATAAACACGAGAAGGATGAAAAGGTATGAAAAATACGAGGAGCATGAAAAGGTCTGAAAAATATGAGGAGCTAGAAAAGGTTTGAAAAATATGAAGACCATGAAAAGTTGTGAAAAATACGAGGGAAATGAAAAGGTGTGAAAAATACGAGGAGCATGAAGAGGTGTGAAAAATACGAGGAGCATGAAAGGTGTGAAAAATACGAGGAGTATGAAATGGTATGAAAAATATGAGGAGCATGAAAAGGCCTGATAAATACGAGGAGCACGAAAAGACGTGAAAAATACGAGGAGCATGAAAAGGTGTGAAAATATGAAGAGCATGAAAACGTGTGACAATAAGAGGAGAAAGAAAAGTTGTGAAAAATATGAGGAGCATGAAAAGTTGTGAAAAATACGAGGAGCATGAAAAGGTGTGAAGAATTCGAGGAGCATGAAAAGGTGTGAAAAATACGAGGACCATGAAAAGGTGTGAAAAATATGAGGAGCATGAAACTGTCTGAAAAATATGAGGAGCATGAAAAGGTCTGAAAAATACCAGGAGCATGAAAAGGTCTGAAAAATACGAGGAGCCTGAAATGGTCTGAAAAGTATGAGGAGCATTAAAAGGTCTGAAAAATAGGATCAGCATGAAAAGGACTTCAATATATGAAGAGCATGAAAAGGTGTCAAAAATATCAGGAGCGTGTAGAGGTGCGAAAAATATGAGGAGAATGAAACTGTATGAAAAATCTGTGGAGCATGAAATGGTGTGAAATATACGTGAGCATGAAAAGGTGTGTAAAATATGAAGAGCATGAAAATGTGTGAAAAATATGAAGAGCATGAACGGGTATGAAAAATATGAGGAGCATGAAACGGTGTGAAAAATACGAAGAGCTTGAAAAGGTGTGACAAATCCGATGAGCATGAAAAGCTGTGAAAAATACGAGGAGAATGAAAAGGTGTGACAAATACGAAGAGTTTGAAAAGTTGTGAAAAATACGAGGAGCATGAAAAGGTCTGGAAAATATGAGGAACTTGAAATGTTCTGAAAAATTCGAGGAGCATGAAAAGATGTGAAAAATACGAGGAGCATGAAAAGGTGTGAAAAATACAAAGACCATGAAAATGAGTGAAAAATACGAATAGCATGAAAAGGGGTGAAAAATACGAGGAGAATGAAAATGTGTGAAAAATACGAGGAGCATGAAAAGGTGTGAAAAATATGAGGAGCATGAAAAGGTCTGAAAAATACGAGGTGGATGAAAATGTCTGAAAAATACGAGGAGCATGAAAAGGTCTGGAAAATATGAGGAGCATGAAATGGTCTGAAAAATACGAGGAGCATGAAATATTCTGGAAAATACGAGGAGCCTGAAAAGGTCTGAAAAAGACAAGGAGCATGAAAAGGTGTGAAAAATTCGAGGAGAATGAAAAGTTCTGAGAAATAAGAGGAGCATAAAAAGGTCTGCAAATTACACGGAGCATGAAAAGGTGTAATAAACACGAGAAGGATGAAAAGGTATGAAAAATACGAGGAGCATGAAAAGGTCTGAAAAATATGAGGAGCTAGAAAAGGTTTGAAAAATATGAAGACCATGAAAAGTTGTGAAAAATACGAGGGAAAGAAAAGGTGTGAGGAGCATGAAGAGGTGTGAAAAATACGAGGAGCATGAAAAGGTGTGAAAAATACGAGGAGCATGAAATGGTATGAAAAATATGAGGAGCATGAAAAGGCCTGATAAATACGAGGAGCACGAAAAGACGTGAAAAATACGAGGAGCATGAAAAGGTGTGAAAAATATGAAGAGCATGAAAAGGTGTGACAATAAGAGGAGAACGAAAAGTTGTGAAAAATATGAGGAGCATGAAAAGTTGTGAAAAATACGAGGAGCATGAAAAGGTGTGAAGAATTCGAGGAGCATGAAAAGGTGTGAAAAATACGAGGAGCATGAAAAAGTGTGAATAATATGAAGAGCATGAAAATCTGTGAAGGACACGAGGAGCATGAAAAGGTGTTGAAAATATGAGGAGCACGAAAAGTTGTGAAAAATACGAAGATCATGAAAAGTTGTGAAAAATATGAGGATCACGAAAAGATGTGAAAAATACGAGGAGCCCAAAAAGGTCTGAAAAATACGAGGAGCATGAAAATGTGTGAAAAATACGAGGAGCATGAAAAGGTGTGAAAAATATGAGGAGCACGAAAAGTTGTGAAAAATACGAAGATCATGAAAAGTTGTGAAAAATATGAGGATCACGAAAAGATGTGAAAAATACGAGGAGCCCAAAAAGGTCTGAAAAATACGAGGAGCATGAAAATGTGTGAAAAATACGAGGAGCATGAAAGGTGTGAAAAATATGAGGAGCATGAAAAGGTCTGAAAAATACGAGGTGGATAAAAATGTCTGAAAAATACTAGGAGCATGAAAAGGTCTGGAAAATATGAGGAGCATAAAAAGGTCTGAAAATTACGCGAAGCATGAAAAGGTGCAATAAACACGAGAAGCATGAAAAGGCCTGAAAAATACGAGGAGCATGAAAAGGTCTGAAAAATATGAGGAGCTAGAAAAGGTCTGAAAAATATGAAGAGCCTGAAAAGGTGTGAAAAATATGAAGACCATGAAAAGTTGTGAGAAATACGAGGACATTAAAAGGTGTGAAAAATACGAGGAGCATGAAGAGGTGTGAAAAATACGAGGAGCATGAAAAGGTGTGAAAAATACGAAGAGCATGAAAAGGTGTGAAAAATACAAAGACCATGAAAAGGAGTGAAAAATACGAATAGCATGAAAAGGGGTGAAAAATACGAAGAGCATGAAATGGTATGAAAAATATAAGGAGCATGAAAAGGCCTTATAAATACGAGGAGCACGAAAAGGTGTGAAAAATACGAGAGCATGAAAAGTTGTGAAAAATACGAGGAGCATGAAAAGGTGTGAAGAACACGAGGAGCATGAAAAGGTGTTGAAAAATATGAGGAGCATGAAATTGTGTGAAAAATACGAAGAGCATGAAAAGCTGTGAAAATTATTAAGAGCATGAAAAAGTGTGAAAATTATGAAGAGCATGAAAATGTGTGAAAAATAGGAAGAGAATGAAAAGATCTGAAAAATACGAGGAGCCTGAAAAGGCCTGATAAATACGAGGAGCATGAAAAGGCGTGAAAACTATGAGGAGCATGAAAAGGTGTGAAAAATATGAAGAGCCCGAAAAGGTGTGACAATAAGAGGAGCACGAAAAGGTGTGAAAAATACGAGGAGCATGAAGAGGTGTGAAAAATACGAGGAGCATGAAAAGGTGTGAAAAATACGAGGAGCATGAAATGGTATGAAAAATATAAGGAGCATGAAAAGGCCTTATAAATACGAGGAGCATGAAAAGGTGTGAAAAATACGAGGAGCATGAAAAGGTGTGAAAAATATGAAGAGCCCAAAAAGGTGTGACAATAAGAGGAGCACGAAAAGGTGTGAAAAATATGAGGAGCATGAAAAGGTCTGAAAAATATGAGGAGCTAGAAAAGGTTTGAAAAATATGAAGAGCCTGAAAAGGTGTGAAAAATATGAAGACCATGAAAAGTTGTGAAAAATACGAGGAAAATGTAAAGGTGTGAAAAATACTAGGAGCATGAAGATGTGTGAAAAATACGAGGAGCATGAAAAGGTGTGAAAAATATGAGGAGCATGAAAAGGTCTGAAAAATACGAGGTGGATGGAAATGTCTGAAAAATACTAGGAGCATGAAAAGGTCTGGAAAATATGAGGAGCATAAAAAGGTCTGAAAATTACGCGAAGCATGAAAAGGTGCAATAAACACGAGAAGCATGAAAAGGCCTGAAAATACGAGGAGCATGAAAAGGTCTGAAAAATATGAGGAGCTAGATAAGGTCTGAAAAATATGAAGAGCCTGAAAAGGTGTGAAAAATATGAAGACCATGAAAAGTTTTGAAAAATATGAGGACATTAAAAGGTGTGAAAAATACGAGGAGCATGAAGAGGTGTGAAAAACATGAAGAGCCCGAAAAGGTGTGACAATAAGAGGAGCACGAAAAGGTGTGAAAAATACGAGAGCATGAAAAGTTGTGAAAAATACGAGGAGCATGAAAAGGTGTGAAGAATTCGAGGAGCATGAAAAGGTGTGAAAAATACGAGGTGGATGAAAATGTCTGAAAAATACGAGGAGCATGAAAAGGTCTGGAAAATATGAGGAGCATGAAATGGTCTGAAAAATACGAGGAGCAAGAAATATTCTGGAAAATACGAGGAGCCTGAAAAGGTCTGAAAAAGACAAGGAGCATGAAAAGGTATTAAAAATTCGAGGAGAATGAAAAGTTCTGAGAAATAAGAGGAGCATAAAAAGGTCTGCAAATTACGTGGAGCATGAAAAGGTGTAATAAACATGAGAAGGATGAAAAGGTATGAAAAATACGAGGAGCATGAAAAGGTCTGAAAAATATGAGGAGCTAGAAAAGGTTTGAAAAATATGAAGACCATGAAAAGTTGTGAAAAATACGAGGGAAATGAAAAGGTGTGAAAAATACGAGGAGCATGAAGAGGTGTGAAAAATACGAGGAGCATGAAAAGGTGTGAAAAATACGAGGAGTATGAAATGGTATGAAAAATATGAGGAGCATGAAAAGGCCTGATAAATACGAGGAGCACGAAAAGACGTGAAAAATACGAGAGGCATGAAAAGGTGTGAAAATATGAAGAGCATGAAAAGGTGTGACAATAAGAGGAGAAAGAAAAGTTGTGAAAAATATGAAGACCATGAAAAGTTGTGAAAAATACGAGGCAAATGAAACGGTGTGAAAAATACGAGGAACATGAAGAGGTGTGAAAAATATGAAGACCATGAAAAGTTGTGAAAAATACGAGGCAAATGAAAAGGTGTGAAAAATACGAGGAACATGAAGAGGTGTGAAAAATATAAGGAGCATGAAAAGGTGTGACAATAAGAGGAGCACGAAAAGGTGTGAAAAATACGAGAGGATGAAATGTTGTGAAAAATACGAGGAGCATGAAAAGGTGTTAAGAATTCGAGGAGCATGAAAAGGTGTGAAAAATATGAGGAGCATGAAAATGTGTGAAAAACACGAAGAGCATGAAAAGCTGTGAAAATTATTAAGAGCATGAAAAAATGTGAAAATTATGAAAAGCAAGAAAAGGTGTGAAAAATATGAAGAGCATAAAAGGTGTGAAAAATAGGAAGAGAATGATAAGGTCTGAAAATTACGAGGAGCCTGAAAAGGCCTGATAAATACAAGGAGCATGAAAAGTTGTGAAAAATACGAGGAGCATGAAAAGGTGTGAAGATTTCGAGGAGCATGAAAAGGTGTGAAAAATACGAGGAGCATGAAAAGGTGTGAAAAATATGAGGAGCATGAAAAGCTGTGAAGAACATGAGGAGCATGAAAAGGTGTTGTAAAATATGAGGAACATGAAAAGGTGTGAAAAATACGAAGAGAATGAAAAGCTGTGAAAATTATGAAGAGCATGAAAAAGTGTGAAAATTATGAAGAGCATGAAAAGGTGTGAAAAATACGAAGAGCATGAAAAGGTGTGAAAAATATGAAGAGAATGAAAAGATCTGAAAAATAGGAGGAGCCTGAAAAGGTCAGAAATTTACGAGGAGCATGAAAATGTGTGAAAAATATGAAGAGCATGAAACGGTCTGAAAAAAATGAGGAGCATGAAAAGTTCTGAAATATAGGAGGAGCATGAAAAGGTCTGAAAAATATGAGGAGCATGAAAAAGTGTTAAAAATATTAGGAGCATGAAACGGTGTGAAAAATATGAAGAGCATGAAAAGGTGTGGAAAATATGAGCAGCATCAAAACGTGTGAAAAATAGGAAGAGCATGAAACACTGTGAAAAACACGAAGAGCATGAAAAGTTTGGAAAAATATCAATAACATGAAAAGTTCTGAAAAATATGAAAAGCATGAAAAGGTGTGAATAATATGAAAACATGAAAAGGTGTGGAAAATACGAGGAGCATGAAAAGATCTGAAAAATACGAGGAGCATGAACGGCCTGAAAAATATGAGGAGCATGAAACTGTCTGATAAATATGAGGAGCATGAAACGGTATGAAAAAAATGAGGAGCATGAAAAGTTGTGAAATATACGAAGAGCATGAGAAGGTGTGAAAAATACGAGGAGCATGAAAAGGTCTGAAAAATACCAGGAGCAAGAAAAGGTCTGAAAAATACGAGGAGCCTGAAATGGTCTGAAAAGTATGAGGAGCATTAAAAGGTCTGAAAAATAGGATCAGCATGAAAAGGACTTCAATATATGAAGAGCATGAAAAGGTGTCAAAAATATCAGGAGCGTGTAGAGGTGTGAAAAATATGAGGAGAATGAAACTGTATGAAAAGTCTGCGGAGCATGAAATGGTGTGAAATATACGTGAGCATGAAAAGGTGTGTAAAATATGAAGAGCATGAAAATGTGTGAAAAATATGAAGAGCATGAACGGGTATGAAAAATATGAGGAGCATGAAACGGTGTGAAAAATATGAAGAGCATGAAAAGGTTTGAAAAATATAAGCAGCATGAAAAGGTGTGAAAAATATGAGGAGCATGAAAAGGTTTGAAAAATATAAGGAGCATGAAAAGGTGTGAAAAATATGAGGAACATGAAACGGTCAGAAATATTCGAGAGCATGAAAGGTGTGAAAAAAAAAAAGAGCATGAAAAGCTCTGAAAAATATGAAGTGCATGAAAAGGTGTGAAAAATATGAAGAGCAAGAAAAGGTGTGAAAAATACGAAGAGTCTGAAAAGGTGTGAAAATCACGAAGAGCATGAAACGGTGTGAAAAATACGAAGAGCTTGAAAAGGTGTGACAAATCCGATGAGCATGAAAAGTTGTGAAAAATACGAGGAGCATGAAAAGGTCTGACAAATACGAAGAGTTTGAAAAGTTGTGAAAAATACGAGGAGCATGAAAAGGTCTGGAAAATACGAGGAACCTGAAATGTTCTGAAAAATACGAGGAGCATGAAAAGGTGTGAAAAATACAAAGACCATGAAAATGAGTGAAAAATACGAATAGCATGAAAAGGGGTGAAAAATACGAGGATAATGAAAATGTGTGAAAAATACGAGAGGCATGAAAAGCTGTGAAAAATATGAGGAACATGAAAAGGTCTGAAAAATACGAGGTGGATGAAAATGTCTGAAAAATACGAGAGGCATGAAAAGGTCTGGAAAATATGAGGAGCATGAAATGGTCTGAAAAATACGAGGAGCATGAAATATTCTGGAAAATATGAGGAGCCTGGAAAGGTCTGAAAAAGACAAGGAGCATGAAAAAGTGGAAAAATTCGAGGAACATGAAGAGTTCTGAGAAATAAGAGAAGCATAAAAAGGTCTGCAAATTACGCGGAGCATGAAAAGGCAGGCTCCTCGTATTTTTCAGATCTTTTCATTCTCTTCCTAATTTTCACACATTTTTATGCTCTTCATAATTTTCACACTTTTTCATGCTCTTAATAATTTTCACAGCTTTTCATGCTCTTCGTATTTTTCACACAATTTCATGCTCCTCATATTTTTCAACACCTTTTCATGCTCCTCGTGTTCTTCACACCTTTTCATGCTCCTCGTATTTTTCACAACTTTTCATGCTCTCGTATTTTCACACCTTTTCGTGCTCCTCGTATTTATAAGGCCTTTTCATGCTCCTTATATTTTTCATACCATTTCATGCTCTTCGTATTTTTCACCCCTTTTCATGCTATTCGTATTTTTCACTCCTTTTCATGTTCTTTGTATTTTTCACACCTTTCAGCCCTCGTGTCCTTCACAGATTTTCATGCTCTTCATATTATTCACACTTTTTCATACTCCTCGTATTTTTCACACCTTTTCATGCTCCTCGAATTCTTCACACCTTTTCATGCTCCTCGTATTTTTCACAATTTTTCATGCTCCTCATATTTTTCACACCTTTTCGTTCTCCTCTTATTGTCACACCTTTTCATGCTCTTCATATTTTTCACACCTTTTCATGCTCCTCGTATTTTTCACGTCTTTTCGTGCTCCTCGTATTTATCAGGCCTTTTCATGCTCCTCATATTTTTCATACCTTTTCATACTCCTCGTATTTTTCACACCTTTTCATGCTCCTCGTATTTTTCACACCTCTTCATGCTCCTCGTATTTTTCACACCTTTTCATTTCCCTCGTATTTTTCACACCTTTTCGTGCTCCTCTTATTGTCATACTTTTTTGGGCTCTTCATATTTTTCACACCTTTTCATGCTCCTCGTATTTTTCACACCTCTTCATGCTCCTCGTATTTATAAGGCCTTTTCATGCTCCTTATATTTTTCATACCATTTCATGCTCTTCGTATTTTGACACCTTTTCATTCTCCTCGTATTTTTCACACCTCTTCATGCTCCTCGTATTTTTCACACCTTTTAATGTCCTCGTATTTTTCACAACGTTTCATGGTCTTCATATTTTTCACACCTTTTCAGGCTCTTCATTTTTTTCAGACCTTTTCTAGCTCCTCATATTTTTCAGACCTTTTCATGCTCCTCGTATTTTTCGGCCTTTTCATGCTTCTCGTGTTTATTGCACCTTTTCATGCTTCGCGTAATTTTCAGACCTTTTTATGCTCCTCATATTTTCCAGACCTTTTCATGCTCCTAGTATTTTTCAGACATTTTCATCCACCTCATATTTTTCAGACTTTTTCATGCTCCTCGTATTTTTCACACCTTTTCATGCTCCTCGTATTTTTCACACATTTTCATGCTCCTCGTATTTTTCAGACCTTTTTGGGCTCCTCGTATTTTTCACATCTTTTCGTGATCCTCATATTTTTCACAACTTTTCATGATCCTCTTATTTTTCACAACTTTTCGTGCTCCTCATATTTTCAACACCTTTTCATGCTCCTCGTGTCCTTCACAGCTTTTCATGCTCTTCATATTTTTCACACCTTTTCATGCTCCTCGAATTCTTCACACCTTTTCATGCTCCTCGTATTTTTCAGACCTTTTCATGCTTCTCATGTTTATTGCACCTTTTCATGCTCCGCGTAATTTTCAGACCTTTTTATGCTCCTCTTATTTCTCACCTTTTCATGCTCCTCGAATTTTTCACAATTTTTCATGCTCCTTGTATTTTTCAGACCATTTCAGGCTCCTCGTATTTTCCAGAACATTTCATGCTCCTCATATTTTCCAGACCTTTTCATGCTCCTCGTATTTTTCAACATTTTCATCCACCTCGTATTTTTCAGAACATTTCATCCTCCTCATATGACGTATATTTCACACCATTTCATGCTCCACAGATTTTTCATACAGTTTCATTCTCCTCATATTTTTCGCACCTCTACACGCTCCTGATATTTTTGACACCTTTTCATGCTCTTCATATATTGAAGTCCTTCTCATGCTGATCATATTTTTCAGACCTTTTAATGCTCTCATACTTTTCAGACCATTTCAGGCTCCTCGTATTTTTCAGACCTTTTCATGCTCCTGGTATTTTTCAGACCTTTTCATGCTCCTCATATTTTTCAGACAGTTTCATGCTCCTCATATTTTTCACACCTTTTCATGGCCCTCGTATTTTTCACACCTTTTCATGCTCCTCGAATTCTTCACACCTTTTCATGCTCCTCGTATTTTTCACAACTTTTCATGCTCCTCATATTTTTCACAACTTTTCTTTCTCCTCTTATTGTCACACCTTTTCATGCTCTTCATATTTTCACACCTTTTCATGCCTCTCGTATTTTTCACGTCTTTTCGTGCTCCTCGTATTTATCAGGGCTTTTCATGCTCCTCATATTTTTCATACCATTTCATACTCCTCGTATTTTTCACACCTTTTCATGCTCCTCGTATTTTTCACAACTCTTCATGGTCTTCATATTTTTCACACCTTTTCAGGCTCTTCATATTTTTCAAACCTTTTATAGCTCCTCATATTTTTGAGACCTTTTCATGCTCCTCGTATTTTTCAGGCCTTTTCATGCTTCTCGTGTTTATTGCACCTTTTCATGCTTCGCGTAATTTTCAGACCTTTTTATGCTCCTCATATTTTCCAGACCTTTTCATGCTCCTAGTATTTTTCAGACCTTTTCATCCACCTCATATTTTTCAGACCTTTTCATGCTCCTCGTATTTTTCACACCTTTTCATGCTCCTCGTATTTTTCACACATTTTCATGCTCCTCGTATTTTTCAGACCTTTTTGGGCTCCTCGTATTTTTCACATCTTTTCGTGATCCTCATATTTTTCACAACTTTTCATGGTCCTCGTATTTTTCACACCTTTTCATGCTCCTCGAATTCTTCACACCTTTTCATGCTCCTCATATTTTTCACAACTTTTCATGCTCCTCATATTTTTCACAACTTTTCTTTCTCCTCTTATTGTCACACCTTTTCATGCTCTTCATATTTTCACACCTTTTCATGCCTCTCGTATTTTTCACGTCTTTTCGTGCTCCTCGTATTCATCAGGCCTTTTCATGCTCCTCATATTTTTCACACCATTTCATACTCCTCGTATTTTTCACACCTTTTCATGCTCCTCGTATTTTTCACACCTCTTCATGCTCCTCGTATTTTTCACACCTTTTCATTTCCCTCGTATTTTTCACAACTTTTCATGGTCTTCATATTTTTCAAACCTTTTCTAGCTCCTCATATTTTTCAGACCTTTTCATGCTCCTCGTATTTTTCATACCTTTTCATCCTTCTCATGTTTATTACACCTTTTCATGCTCCACGTAATTTGCAGACCTTTTTATGCTCCTCTTATTTCTCAGAACTTTTCATTCTCCTCGAATTTTTAATACCTTTTCATGCTCCTTGTCTTTTTCAGACCTTTTCAAGCTCCTCGTATTTTCCAGAATATTTCTTGCTCCTCGTATTTTTCAGACCATTTCATGCTCCTCATATTTTCCAGACCTTTTCATGCTCCTCGTATTTTTCAGACATTTTCATCCACCTCGTATTTTTCACACCTTTTCATGCTCCTCGTATTCTTCACACCTTTTCATGCTCCTCGTATTTTTCACAACTTTTCATGCTCTCGTATTTTTCACACCTTTTCGTGCTCCTCTTATTGTCACACCTTTTCGGGCTCTTCATATTTTTCACACCTCTTCATGCTCCTCGTATTTTTCACACCTTTTAATGTCCTCATATTTTTCAAAACTTTTCATGGTCTTCATATTTTTCACACCTTTTCAGGCTCTTCATATTTTTCAGACCTTATCTAGCTCCTCATATTTTTCAGACCTTTTCATGCTCCTCGTATTTTTCAGGCCTTTCATGCTCCTCATATTTTTCACACCTCTTCATGCTCCTCGTATTTTTCACACCTTTACATTTTCCTCGTATTTTTCACAAGTTTTCATGGTCTTCATATTTTTCACACCTTTTCAGGCTCTTCATATTTTTCAAACCTTTTATAGCTCCTCATATTTTTGAGACCTTTTCATGCTCCTCGTATTTTTCACACATTTTCGTGTTCCTCTTATTGTCACACCTTTTTGGGCTCTTCATATTTTTCACACCTTTTCATGCTCCTCGTATTTTTCACACCTTTTCATGCTCCTCGTATTTTTCACACCTCTTCATGCTCCTCGTATTTTTCACACCTTTTCATTTCCCTCGTATTTTTCACAACTTTTCATGGTCTTCATATTTTTCACACCTTTTCAGGCTCTTCATATTTTTCAGTCCTTTTCTAGCTCCTCATATTTTTCAGACCTTTTCATGCTCCTCGCATTTTTCAGACCTTTTCATCCTTCTCGTGTTTATTACACCTTTTCATGCTCCGCGTAATTTGCAGACCTTTTTATGCTCCTCTTATTTTTCAGAACTCTTCATGTTCCTCGAATTTTTCACACCTTTTCATGCTCCTTGTCTTTTTCAGACCTTTCCAGGCTCCTCGTATTTTCCAGAATATTTCATGCTCCTCGTATTTTTCAGACCATTTCATGCTCCTCATATTTTCCAGACCTTTTCATGCCTCTCGTATTTTTCAGACATTTTCATCCACCTCGTATTTTTCAGACCTTTTCATGCTCCTCATATTTTTCACAGCTTTTCATGCCTCCTGTATTTTTCACACATTTTCATTCTCCTCGTATTTTTCACCCCTTTTCATGCTATTCGTATTTTTCACTCATTTTCATGGTCTTTGTATTTTTCACACCTTTTCATGCTCCTCGTATTTTTCAGAACATTTCAGGTTCCTCGTATTTTCCAGACCTTTTCATTCTCCTCGTATTTTTCACAACTTTTCAAACTCTTCGTATTTGTCACACCTTTTCATTCTCCTCGTATTTTTCACAGCTTTTCATGCTCATCGGATTTGTCACACCTTTTCAAGCTCTTCGTATTTTTCACACCGTTTCATGCTCTTCGTGATTTTCACACCTTTTCAGACTCTTCGTATTTTTCACACCTTTTCTTGCTCTTCATATTTTTCACACCTTTTCATGCACTTCATATTTTTCAGAGCTTTTCATGCTCTTTTTTTTTTTCACACCTTTCATGCTCTCGAATATTTCTGACCGTTTCATGTTCCTCATATTTTTCACACCTTTTCATGCTCCTTATATTTTTCAAACCTTTTCATGCTCCTCATATTTTTCACACCTTTTCATGCTGCTTATATTTTTCAAACCTTTTCATGCTCTTCATATTTTTCACACCGTTTCATGCTCCTCATATTTTTCATACCCGTTCATGCTCTTCATATTTTTCACACATTTTCATGCTCTTCATATTTTACACACCTTTTCATGCTCACGTATATTTCACACCATTTCATGCTCCGCAGACTTTTCATACAGTTTCATTCTCCTCATATTTTTCACACCTCTACACGCTCCTGATATTTTTGACACCTTTTCATGCTCTTCATATATTGAAGTCCTTTTCATGCTGATCCTATTTTTCAGACCTTTTAATGCTCCTCATACTTTTCAGACCATTTCAGGCTCCTCGTATTTTTCAGACCTTTTCTTGCTCCTGGTATTTTTCAGACCTTTTCATGCTCCTCGTATTTTTCACACCTTCTCATGCTCTTCGTATATTTCACAACTTTTCATGCTCCTCATTTTTTTCATACCGTTTCATGCTCCTCATATTTATCAGACAGTTTCATGCTCCTCATATTTTTCAGGCCGTTCATGCTCCTCGTATTTTTCAGATCTTTTCATGCTCCTCGTATTTTCCACACCTTTTCATGTTTTCATATTATTCACACCTTTTCATGCTTTTCATATTTTTCAGACCTTTTCATGTTATTGATATTTTTCCAAACTTTTCATGCTCTTCGTGTTTTTCACAGTGTTTCATGCTCTTCCTATTTTTCACACGTTTTGATGCTGCTCATATTTTCCACACCTTTTCATGCTCTTCATATTTTTCACACCGTTTCATGCTCCTAATATTTTTAACACTTTTTCATGCTCCTCATATTTTTCAGACCTTTTCATGGTCCTCCTATATTTCAGAACTTTTCATGCTCCTCATTTTTTTCAGACCGCTTCATGCTCTTCATATTTTTCACACATTTTCATGCTCCTCGTAAATTTCTGACCTTTTCAGGCTCCTCCTATTTTTCAGATCTTTTCATTCTCTTCATATTTTTCACACCTTTTCATGCTCTTCGTATTTTTCACACCTTTTCATGCTCTTCATAATTTTCACACTTTTTCATGCTCTTCATAATTTTCACAGCTTTTCATTCTCTTCGTATTTTTCACACCTTTTCATGTTCCTCATATTTTACAACACCTTTTCATGCTCCTCATGTTCTTCACAGCTTTTCATGCTCCTCGTATTTTTCACACCTTTTCATGCTCCTCGAAATCTTCACACCTTTTCATGCTCCTCGTATTTTTCACAATTTTTCATGCTCCTTGTATTTTTCACACCTTTTCGTGCTCCTCTTATTGTCACACCTTTTCGAGCTCTTCATATTTTTCACACCGTTTCATGCTCCTCATATTTTTCACGCCTTTTCATGCTCCTTGTATTTATCAGGCCTTTTCAGGCTCCTCGTATTTTTCAGACCTTATCATTCTCTTCCTATTTTTCACACCTTTTATGCTCTTCATATTTTTCACCCCTTTTCATGCTATTCGTATTTTTCACTCATTTTCATGGTCTTTGTATTTTTCACACCTTTTCATGCTCCTCATATTTTTCACAACTTTTCTTTCTCCTCTTATTTTCACACCTTTTCATGCTCTTCATATTTTCACAACTTTTCATGCCTCTCGTATTTTTCACGTCTTTCCTTGCTCCTCGTATTTATCAGGCCTTTTCATGCTCCTCATATTTATCATACCATTTCATACTCCTCGTATTTTTCACACCTTTTCATGCTCCTCGTATTTTTCACACCTCTTCATGCTCCTCGTATTTTTCACACCTTTTCATTTCCCTCGTATTTTTCACAACTTTTCATGGTCTTCATATTTTTCAAACCTTTTCTAGCTCCTCATATTTTTCAGACCTTTTCATGCTCCTCGTATTTTTCATGCCTTTTCATCCTTCTCATGTTTATTACACTTTTTCATGCTCCACGTAATTTGCAGACCTTTTTATGCTCCTCTTATTTCTCAGAACTTTTCATTCTCCTCGAATTTTTAATACCTTTTCATGCTCCTTGTCTTTTTCAGACCTTTTCAAGCTCCTCGTATTTTCCAGAATATTTCTTGCTCCTCGTATTTTTCAGACCATTTCATGCTCCTCATATTTTCCAGACCTTTTCATGCTCCTCGTATTTTTCAGACATTTTCATCCACCTCGTATTTTTCACACCTTTTCATGCTCCTCGAATTCTTCACACCTTTTCATGCTCCTCGTATTTTTCACAACTTTTCATGCTCTCGTATTTTTCACACCTTTTCGTGCTCCTCTTATTGTCACACCTTTTTGGGCTCTTCATATTTTTCACACCTTTTCATGCTCCTCGTATTTTTCACACCTTTTAATGTCCTCATATTTTTCAAAACTTTTCATGGTCTTCATATTTTTCACACCTTTTCAGGCTCTTCATATTTTTCAGACCTTATCTAGCTCCTCATATTTTTCAGACCTTTTCATGCTCCTCGTATTTTGCAGGCCTTTTCATGCTTCTCGTGTTTATTGCACCTTTTCATGCTTCGCGTAATTTTCAGACCTTTTTATGCTCCTCATATTTTCCAGACCTTTTCATGCTCCTAGTATTTTTCAGACGTTTCCATCCACCTCGTATTTTTCAGACCTTTTCATGCTCCTCATATTTTTCACACCTTTTCATGCTCCTCGTATTTTTCACACATCTTCATGCTCCTAGTATTTTTCACACCTTTACATTTTCCTCGTATTTTTCACAACTTTTCATGGTCTTCATATTTTTCACACCTTTCAGGCTCTTCATATTTTTCAAACCTTTTCTAGCTCCTCATATTTTTCAGACCTTTTCATGCTCCTCATATTTTTCACACCTTTTCGTGCTCCTCTTATTGTCACACCTTTTTGGGCTCTTCATATTTTTCACACCTTTTCATGCTCCTCGTATTTTTCACACCTTTTCATGCTCCTCGTATTTTTCACGCCTTTTCATGCTCCTCGTATTTATAAGGCTTTTTCATGCTCCTTATTTTTCATACCATTTCATGCTCCTCGTATTTTTCACACCTTTTCATGCTCCTCGTATTTTTCACACCTCTTCATGCTCCTCGTATTTTTCACACCTTTTCGTGCTCCTCTTATTGTCACACCTTTTCGGGCTCTTCATATTTTTCACACCTTTTCATGCTCCTCATATTTTTCACGCCTTTTCATGCTCCTCGTATTTATCAGGCCTTTTCAGGCTCCTCGTATTTTTCAGATCTTTTCATTCTCTTCCTATTTTTCACACATTTTCATGCTCTTCATAATTTTCACACTTTTTCATGCTCTTAATAATTTTCACAGCTTTTCATGCTCTTCGTATTTTTCACACAATTTCATGCTCCTCATATTTTTCAACACCTTTTCATGCTCCTCGTGTTCTTCACACCTTTTCATGCTCCTCGTATTTTTCACAACTTTTCATGCTCTCGTATTTTTCACACCTTTTCGTGCTCCTCGTATTTATAAGGCCTTTTCATGCTCCTTATATTTTTCATACCATTTCATGCTCTTCGTATTTTTCACCCCTTTTCATGCTATTCGTATTTTTCACACCTTTTCATGCTCTTCGTATTTTTCACACCTTTTCATGCTCCTCGTATTTTTCACACCTCTTCATGCTCCTCGTATTTTTCACACCTTTTAATGTCCTCGTATTTCTCACAACTTTTCATGGTCTTCATATTTTTCACACCTTTTCAGGCTCTTCATATTTTTCAGACCTTTTCTAGCTCCTCGTATTTTTCAGACCTTTTCATGCTCCTCGTATTTTTCAGGCCTTTTCATGCTTCTCGTGTTTATTGCACCTTTTCATGCTTCGCGTAATTTTCAGACCTTTTTATGCTCCTCATATTTTCCAGACCTTTTCATGCTCCTAGTATTTTTCAGACATTTTTATCCACCTCGTATTTTTCAGACCTTTTCATGCTCCTCATATTTTTCACACCTTTCATGCTCCTCGTATTTTTCACACATTTTCATGCTCCTCGTATTTTTCAGACCTTTTTGGGCTCCTCGTATTTTTCACATCTTTTCGTGATCCTCATATTTTTCACAACTTTTCATGATCTTCGTATTTTTCACAACTTTTCGTGCTCCTCATATTTTTCACACCTTTTCATGCTCCTCGTATTTTTCACACATTTTCATGCTCCTCGTATTTTTCAGACCTTTTTGGCCTCTCGTATTTTTCACATCTTTTCGTGATCCTCATATTTTTCACAACTTTTCATGATCTTCCTATTTTTCACAACTTTTCGTGCTCCTCATATTTTCAACACCTTTTCATGCTCCTCGTGTCCTTCACAGATTTTCATGCTCTTCATATTATTCACACTTTTTCATGCTCCTCCTATCTTTCACACCTTTTCATGCTCCTCGAATTCTTCACACCTTTTCATGCTCCTCGTATTTTTCACAACTTTTCATGCTCCTCATATTTTTCACAACTTTTCGTTCTCCTCTTATTGTCACACCTTTTCATGCTCTTCATATTTTTCACACCTTTTCATGCTCCTCGTATTTTTCACATCTTTTCGTGCTCCTCGTATTTATCAGGCCTTTTCATGCTCCTCATATTTTTCATACCATTTCATGCTCCTTGTATTTTTCACACCTTTTCATGCTCCTCGTATTTTTCACACCTCTTCATGCTCCTCATATTTTTCACACCTTTTCATTTCCCTCGTATTTTTCACAACTTTTCATGGTCTTCATATTTTTCAAACCTTTTCTAGCTCCTCATATTTTTCAGACCTTTTCATGCTCCTCGTATTTTTCATACCTTTTCATCCTTCTCGTGTTTATTACACCTTTTCATGCTCCGTGTAATTTGCAGACCTTTTTATGCTCCTCTTATTTCTCAGAACTTTGCATTCTCCTCGAATTTTTCACACCTTTTCATGCTCCTTGTCTTTTTCAGACCTTTTCAGGCTCCTCGTATTTTCCAGAATATTTCATGCTTCTCGTATTTTTCAGACCATTTCATGCTCCTCATATTTTCCAGACCTTTTCATGCTCCTCGTATTTTTCAGACATTTTCATCCACCTCGTATTTTTCAGACCTTTTCATGCTCCTCATATTTTTCACACCTTTTCATGCTCCTCGTATTTTTCACACATTTTCATTCTCCTCGTATTTTTCACCCCTTTTCATGCTATTCGTATTTTTCACTCATTTTCATGGTCTTTGTATTTTTTACACCTTTTCATGCTCCTCGTATTTTTCACATCTTTTCATGCTCCTCGAATTTTTCAGAACATTTCAAGTTCCTCATATTTTCCAGACCTTTTCATGCTCCTCGTATTTTTCACAACTTTTCAAACTCTTCGTATTTGTCACACCTTTTCATTCTCCTCGTATTTTTCACAGCTTTTCATGCTCATCGGATTTGTCACACCTTTTCAAGCTCTTCGTATTTTTCACACCGTTTCATGCTCCTCATATTTTTCATACCCGTTCATGCTCTTCATATTTTTCACACATTTTCATTCTCTTCATATTTTACACACCTTTTCATGCTCACGTATATTTCACACCATTTCATGCTCCACAGATTTTTCATACAGTTTCATTCTCCTCATATTTTTCGCACCTCTACACGCTCCTGATATTTTTGACACCTTTTCATGCTCTTCATATATTGAAGTCCTTTTCATGCTGATCCTATTTTTCAGACCTTTTAATGCTCCTCATACTTTTCAGACCATTTCAGGCTCCTCGTATTTTTCAGACCTTTTCATGCTCCTGGTATTTTTCAGACCTTTTCATGCTCCTCATATTTTTCAGACAGTTTCATGCTCCTCATATTTTTCACACCTTTTCATGGTCCTCGTATTTTTCACACCTTTTCATGCTCCTCGAATTCTTCACACCTTTCAAATGCTCCTCGTTTTTTCACAAACTTTTTTCTGCTCCTCATTTTTTCACAACTTTTCTTTCTCCTCTTTTTGTCACACGTTTTCATGCTCTTCATATTTTCACACCTTTTCATGCTCCTCGTATTTTTCACGTCTTTTCGTGCTCCTCGTATTTATCAGGCCTTTTCATGCTCCTCATATTTTTCATACCATTTCATACTCCTCGTATTTTTCACACCTCTTCATGCTCGTCGTATTTTTCACACCTCCTCATGCTCCTCGTATTTTTCACACCTTTTCATTTCCCTCGTATTTTTCACAACTTTTCATGGTCTTCATATTTTTCAAACCTTTTCTAGCTCCTCATATTTTTCAGACCTTTTCATGCTCCTCGTATTTTTCACACCTTTCATGCTCCTCGTATTTTTCACACATTTTCATGCTCCTCGTATTTTTCAGACCTTTTTGGGCTCCTCGTATTTTTCACATCTTTTCGTGATCCTCATATTTTTCACAACTTTTCATGATCTTCGTATTTTTCACAACTTTTCGTGCTCCTCATATTTTTCACACCTTTTCTAGCTCCTCATATTTTTCAGACCTTTTCATGCTCCTCGTATTTTTCACACCTTTCATGCTCCTCGTATTTTTCACACATTTTCATGCTCCTCGTATTTTTCAGACCTTTTTGGGCTCCTCGTATTTTTCACATCTTTTCGTGATCCTCATATTTTTCACAACTTTTCATGATCTTCGTATTTTTCACAACTTTTCGTGCTCCTCATATTTTCAACACCTTTTCATGCTCCTCGTGTCCTTCACAGATTTTCATGCTCTTCATATTATTCACACCTTTTCATGCTCCTCGTATTTTTCACACCTTTTCATGCTCCTCGAATTCTTCACAACTTTTCATGCTCCTCGTATTTTTCACAACTTTTCATGCTCCTCATATTTTTCACAACTTTTCGTTCTCCTCTTATTGTCACACCTTTTCATGCTCTTCATATTTTTCACACCTTTTCATGCTCCTCGTATTTTTCACGTCTTTTCATGCTCCTTGTATTTATCAGGCCTTTTCATGCTCCTCATATTTTTCATACCATTTCATGCTCCTCGTATTTTTCACACCTTTTCATGCTCCTCGTATTTTTCACACCTCTTCATGCTCCTCGTATGTTTCACACCTTTTCGTTTCCCTTGTATTTTTCACAACTTTTCATGGTCTTCATATTTTTCACACCTTTTCTAGCTCCTCATATTTTTCAGACCTTTTCATGCTCCTCGTATTTTTCATACCTTTTCATCCTTCTCGTGTTCATTACACCTTTTCATGCTCCGTGTAATTTGCAGACCTTTTTATGCTCCTCTTATTTCTCAGAACTTTTCATTCTCCTCGAATTTTTCACACCTTTTCATGCTCCTTGTCTTTTTCAGACCTTTTCAGGCTCCTCGTATTTTCCAGAATATTTCATGCTCCTCGTATTTTTCAGACCATTTCATGCTCCTCATATTTTCCAGACCTTTTCATGCTCCTCGTATTTTTCAGACATTTTCATCCACCTCGTATTTTTCAGACCTTTTCATGCTCCTCATATTTTTCACACCTTTTCATGCTCCTCGTATTTTTCACACATTTTCATTCTCCTCGTATTTTTCACCCCTTTTCATGCTATTCGTATTTTTCACTCCTTTTCATGCTCTTTGTATTTTTCACACCTTTTCATGCTCCTCGTATGTTTCACATCTTTTCATGCTCTTCGTATTTTTCAGAACATTTCAGCCTCCTCGTATTTTCCAGACCTTTTCTTGCTCTTCGTAATTTTCACAACTTTTCAAACTCTTCGTATTTGTCACACCTTTTCATGCTTCTCGTATTTTTCACAGCTTTTCATGCTTTCGGATTTGTCACACCTTTTCAAGCTCTTCGTATTTTTCACACCGTTTCATGCTCTTCGTGTTTTTCACACCTTTTCAGACTCTTCGTATTTTTCACACCTTTTCTAGCTCCTCATATTTTTCAGATCATTTCATGCTCCTCCTATTTCTCAGAACTTTTCATGCTCCTCGTATTTTTCAGACCTTTTCATGCTCCTCGTATATTTCACACCTTTTTGTGCTCCTCATATTTTTCACAACTTTTCGTTCTCCTCGTATTTTTCAGAACATTTCATGCTCCACGTATTTTTCAGACATTTTCATCCACCTCGTATTTTTCACACATTTTCATGCTCCTCATAATTTTCAGACCTTTTTGGGCTCCTCGTATTTTTCACATCTTTTCGTGCTCCTCACATTTTTCACACCTTTTCATGCTCCTCGTATTTTTCACAAATTTTCATGCTCCTCATATTTTTCAGACCTTTTTGGGCTCCTCGTATTTTTCACATCTCTTCGTGCTCCTCATATTTTTCACAGCTTTTCATGATCCTCGTATTTTTCACAACTTTTCTTGCTCCTCATATTTTTCAACACCTTTTCATGCTCCTCGTGTTCCTCATAGCTTTTCATGCTCTTCATATTTTTCACACCTTTTCATGCTCCTCGTCTTTTTCACACCTTTTCATGCTCCTCGTATTTTTCACAACTTTTCTTGCTCCTCATATTTTTCAACACCTTTTCATGCTCCTCGTGTTCCTCATAGCTTTTCATGCTCTTCATATTTTTCACACCTTTTCATGCTCCTCGTATTTTTCACAACTTTTCATGCTCCTCGTATTTTTCACACCTTTTCGTGCTCCTCGTATTTTTCACGTCTTTTCATGCTCCTCGTATTTTTCACACCTTTACATGTTCCTCGTATTTTTCACAACTTTTCATGGTCTTCATATTTTTCACACCTTTTCAGGCTCTTCATATTTTTCAGACCTTTTCTAGCTCCTCATATTTTTCAGACCTTTGTATACTCCTCGTATTTTTCACACCTCTTCATGCTCCTTGTATTTTTCACACCTTTTCATGTTCCTTGTATTTTTCAGAACTTTTCATGGTCGTCATATTTTTCACACCTTTTCAGGCTCTTCATATTTTTCAGACCTTTTCAAGCTCCTCATATTTTTCAGACCTATTCATGCTCCTCTTATTTCTCAGACCTTTTTATGGCTAACTCGAATTTTTCACACCTTTTCATGCTCCTTGTATTTTTCAGACCTTTTCAGGCTCCTCGTATTTTCCAGAACATTTCAGTCTCCTCGTATTTTTCAGACCATTTCTTGCTCCTCATATTTTCCAGACCTTTTCATGCTCCTCGTATTTTTCAGACATTTTCATCCACCTCGTATTTTTCAGACCTTATCATGCTCCTCATATTTTTCACACCTTTTCGTGCTCCTCGTATTTTTCACACATTTTAATTCTCCTCGTATGTTTCACCCCTTTTCATGCTATTCGTATTTTTCATCCTTTTCATTGTTTTTGTATTTTTCACACCTTTTCGTGCTCCTCGTATTTTTCACATCTTATCATGCTCCTCGTATTTTTCAGAACATTTCAGGTTCCTCGTATTTTCCAGACCTTTTCATGCTCCTCGTATTTTTCACAACTTTTCAAACTCTTCGTATTTGTCACACCTTTTCATGCTCCTCGTATTTTTCACAGCTTTTCATGCTCTTCGGATTTGTCACACCTTTTCATGCTCCTCGTATTTTTCACAGCTTTTCATGCTCTTCGGATTTGTCACACATTTTCAAGCTCTTCGTATTTTTCACACCGTTTCATGCTCTTCGTGTTTTTCACACCTTTTCAGACTCTTCGTATTTTTCACACCTTTTCTTGCTCTTCATATTTTTCACACCTTTTCATGTTCTTCATATTTTTCAGACCTTTTCATGCTCTTCATTTTTTTCACAGCTTTTCATGCTCTTTTTTTTCACACCTTTCATGCTCTCGAATATTTCTGACCGTTTCATACTCCTCATATTTTTCACACATTTTCATGCTCCTCATATTTTACACACCTTTTCATGCTCACGTATATTTCACACCATTTCATGCTCCACAGATTTTTCATACAGTTTCATTCTCCTCATATTTTTCACACCTCTACACGCTCCTGATATTTTTGACACCTTTTCATGCTCTTCATATATTGAAGTCCTTTTCATGCTGCTCCTATTTTTCAGATCTTTTAATGCTCCTCGTACGTTTCAGACCATTTCATGCGCCTTGTATTTTTCAGACCTTTTCATGCTCCTGGTATTTTTCAGACCTTTTCATGCTCCTCGTAGTTTTCAGACCTTTTCATGCTCTTCGTATTTTTCACACCTTTTCATGATCTTCGTATTTTTCACACCTTCTCAGGCTCTTCGTATTTTTCACAACTTTTCATGCTCCTCATGTTTTTCAGACTGTTTCATGCTCCTCATATTTTTCAGACCGTTTCATGCTCCTCGTATTTTTCAGATCTTTTCATGCTCCTGGTATTTTCCACACCTTTTCATGCTATTCATATTATTCACACCTTTTCATGCTTTTCATATTTTTCAGACCTTTTCATGCTATTGATATTTTTCCAAACTTTTCATGCTCTTCGTGATTTTCACAGTGTTTCATACTGTTCCTATTTTTCACACGTTTTAATGCTGCTTATATTTTTCACACCTTATCATGCTCTTCATATTTTTCACACCATTTCATGCTCCTAATATTTTTAACACCTTTTTATGCTCCTCATATTTTTCAGACCTTTTCATGGTCCTCCTATATTTCAGACCTTTTCATGCTCCTCATTTCAGACCTTGCATGCTCTTCGATATTTTCTCACCTTTTCATAATCTTCGTATTTTCACACCTTCTCAGGCTCTTCGATATTTTTCACAACTTTTCATGCTCCTCATGTTTTTCAGACTGTTTCATGCTCCTCATATTTTTCAGACCGTTTCATGCTCCTCGTATTTTTCAGATCTTTTCATGCTCCTGGTATTTTCCACACCTTTTCATGCTATTCATATTATTCACACCTTTTCATGCTTTTCATATTTTTCAGACCTTTTCATGCTATTGATATTTTTCCAAACTTTTCATGCTCTTCGTGATTTTCACAGTGTTTCATACTGTTCCTATTTTTCACACGTTTTAATGCTGCTTATATTTTTCACACCTTATCATGCTCTTCATATTTTTCACACCATTTCATGCTCCTAATATTTTTAACACCTTTTTATGCTCCTCATATTTTTCAGACCTTTTCATGGTCCTCCTATATTTCAGAACTTTTCATGCTCCTCATTTTTTTCAGACCGTTTCATGCTCCTCATATTTTTCACACCTTTTCATGCTCCTCATATTTGTCACACCTTTTCATGCTCCTCGTATTTTCACACCGTTTCATACTCCTCATATTTTTCATCCAGATACATGCTTCTCATATTTTTCATACCTTTACATGCTCCTCGTATTTTACACAACTTTTCAAGCTCCTCATATTTTTCAGACCGTTTCATGCTCTTCATATTTTCACACCGTTTCATACTCCTCATATTTTTGACACCTATTCATGCTCCTCATATTTTTCTGACCGTTTCATGCTCCTCGTATTTTTCAGTCCGTTTCATGCTCCTCTAATTTTTCACACCTCTTGATGCTCCTCATATTTTTGACAACTTTTCATGCTCCTAATATTTTTCTGACCTTTTCAGGCTCCTCGTATTTTTCAGGCCTTTTCATTCTCTTCATATTTTTCACACCTTTTCATGCTCTTCATAATTTTCACAGCTTTTCATGCTCTTCATAATTTTCACAGCTTTTCATGCTCTTCGTATTTTTCACACCTTTTCATGCTCCTCGTATTTTTCACATCTTTTCGTGCTCTTCATTTTTCACACCTTTTCATGCTCCTCGTATTTTTCACAAATTTTCATGCTCCTCGTATTTTTCAGACCTTTTTGGGCTCCTCGTATTTTTCACATCTCTTCGTGCTCCTCATATTTTTCACAGCTTTTCATGATCCTCGTATTTTTCACAACTTTTCATGCTCCTCGTATATTTCACAGCTTTTCGTGCTCCTCGTAAATTTCAGACCTTTTCTTGCTCTTCATATTATTCACACATTTTCGTGCTCTTCATGTTTCTTAGACCTTTTCATGCTCCTCATATTTTTCACACCTTTTCATGCTCCTCGTATTTTTCACATAGTTTCATTCTCCTCGTATTTTTCACCCCTTTTCATGCTATTCGTATTTTTCACTCCTTTTCATGCTCTTTGTATTTTTCACACCTTTTCATGCTCCTCTTATTTTACACATCTTTTCATGCTCCTAGTATTTTTCTGAACATTTCAGCCTCCTCGTATTTTCCAGACCTTTTCTTGCTCTTCGTAATTTTCACAACTTTTCAAACTCTTCGTATTTGTCACACCTTTTCATGCTTCTCGTATTTTTCACAGCTTTTCATGCTTTCGGATTTGTCACACCTTTTCAAGCTCTTCGTATTTTTCACACCGTTTCGTGCTCTTCGTGTTTTTCACACCTTTTCAGACTCTTCATATTTTTCACACCTTTTCTTGCTCTTCATATTTTTCTCACATTTTCATGCTCTTCATATTTTTCAGACTTTTCCTGCTCTTCGTATTATTCACAGCTTTTCATGCTCTTTTTTTTTTTTCACACCTTTCATGCTCTCGAATATTTCCGACCGTTTCATGCTGCTCATATTTTTCACTCCTTTTCATGCTCCTTATATTTTTGATACCCTTTCATGCTCTTCATATTTTTCACACATTTTCATGCTCCTCGTATTTTTCACACGTTTTTGTGCTCCTCGTATTTTTCACATCTTTTCGTGCTCCTCATATTTTTCACAACTTTACATGATCCGCGTATTTTTCACACCTTTTCGTGCTCCTCCTATTTTTCACACCTTTTCGTGCTTCTCGTATTTCTCAAAATTTTTCATGCTCTTCATATTTTTCACCACCTTTTCATGCTCTTCATATTTTTCAGAACTTTTGTGCTCTTCATATTTTTCACACAATTTCATGCTCCTCGTATATTTCGGATCTTTTCGTGCTCCTCCTATTTTTCACAACTTTTCGTGCTCCTTATATTTTTCAACACCTTTTCATGCTCCTCGTCTTCTTCACAGCTTTTCATGCTCCTCGTATTTTTCACACCTTTGCATGCTCCTCGTATTTTTCACACTTTTTCGTGCTCCTCCTATTTTTCACACCTTTTATTCCTCCTTGTAATTTTCACACCCTTTCATGCTCCTCGTATTTTTCACAACTTTTCATGCTCCACGTATGTTTCACACCTTTTCGTGCTCCTCATAAATTTCAGACCTTTTCTTGCTTTTCATATTATTCACACCTTTTCTTGCTCTTCATGTTTCTCAGACCTTTTCATGCTCTTCATATTTTTCACACCTTTTCATGCTCCTCGTCTTTTTCACGCCTTTTCATGCTCATCGTATTTATCAAGCCTTTCATGCTCCTCATATTTTTCATTCCATTTCACGCTCCTCGTATTTTTCACACCTTTTCATGCTCCTCCTATTTTTCAAACCTTTTCATGTTCCTCGTATTTTTCAAATTTTTCATGTTCTTCATATTTTTCACACCTTTTATAGCTCCTCATATTTTTCAGATCTATTCATTCTCCTCCTATTTTTCAGGCCTTTTCATGCTCCTCGTATTTTTCACACCTTTTTGGGCTCCTCGTATTTTTCATATCGTTTCGTGCTCCTCATATTTTTCACAACATTTTTATGATCCTCGTATTTTTCACACCTTTTCGTGCTCCTCCTATTTTTCACACCTTTTCATGCTCCTCATATTTTTAAGAATTTTTCATGCTCTTCATATTTTTCACACCTTTTCATGCTCTTCATATTTTTCAGAACTTTTGTGCTCTTCATATTTTTCACACCCTTTCATGCTCCTCATATATTTCAGACCTTTTCGTGCTCCTCCTATTTTTCACAACTTTTCGTGCTCCTTATATTTTTCAACACCTTTTCATGCTCCTCGTCTTCTTCACAGCTTTTCATGCTCCTCGTATTTTTCACACCTTTGCATGCTCCTCGTATTTTTCACACGTTTTCGTGTTCCTCCTATTTTTCACACCTTTTATTCCTCCTTGTAATTTTCACACCCTTTCATGCTCCTCGTATTTTTCACAACTTTTCATGCTCCACGTATGTTTCACACCTTTTCGTGCTCCTCATAAATTTCAGACCTTTTCTTGCTTTTCATATTATTCACACCTTTTCTTGCTCTTCATGTTTCTCAGACCTTTTCATGCTCTTCATATTTTTCACACCTTTTCATGCTCCTCGTCTTTTTCACGCCTTTTCATGCTCATCGTATTTATCAAGCCTTTCATGCTCCTCATATTTTTCATTCCATTTCATGCTCCTCGTCTTTTTCACACCTTTTCATGCCCTTCGTATTTTTCACACCTTTTCATGCTCCTCATATATTTCAGACCTTTTCGTGCTCCTCATATTTTTCACAACTTTTCGTGCTCCTCATATATTTCAACACCTTTTCATGATCCTCGTATTTTTCAGACCTTTTCATGCTTCTCGTGTTTATTACACCTTTTCATGCTCCGCGTAATTTTCAGACCTTTTTATGCTTCTCTTATTTCTCAGACCTTTTCATACTCCTCGAATTTTTCACACCTTTTCATGGTCCTTGTATTTTTCAGACCTTTTCAGGCTCCTCGTATTTTCCAGAACATTTCATGCTCCTCATATTTTTCAGACAGTTTCATGCTCCTCATATTTTTCAGACCGTTTCATGCTCCTCGTATTTTTCAGATCTTTTCATGCTCCTCGTATTTTCCGCACCTTTTCATGCTTTTCATATTTTTCAGACCTTTTCATGCTATTGATATTTTTCCAAACTTTTCATGCTCTTCGTGTTTTTCACAGTGTTTCATGCTCTTCCTATTTTTCACACGTTTTAATGCTGCTCATATTTTTCACACCTTGTCATGCTCTTCATATTTTTCACACCGTTTCATGCTCCTAATATTTTTAAAACCATTTAATGCTCCTCATATTTTTCAGAACTTTTCATGGTTCTCCTATATTTCAGAAATTTTCTTGCTCCTCAGTTTTTCAGACCGTTTCATGCTCCTCATATTTTTCACACCTTTTCATGCTCCTCATTATTTTCACACATTTTCATGCTCCTTGTATTTTCACACCATTTCATACTCCTCATATTTTTCATCCAGATACATGCTTCTCATATTTTTCATACCTTTACATGCTCCTCATATTTTTGACACCTATTCATGCTCCTCATATTTTTCTGACCGTTTCATGCTCCTCGTATTTTTCAGTCAGTTTCATGCTCCTCTAATTTTTCACACCTTTTCATGCTCCTCATATTTTTCACAACTTTTCATGCTCCTAATATTTTTCTGAACATTTCAGGCTCCTCGTATATTTCAGACCTTTTAGTGCTCCTCGTATTTTTCACAATTTTTCGTGCTTCTCGTATTTTTCACACCTTTTCATGCTCCTCGTATTTTTCACACGTTTTCGTGCTCCTCCTATTTTTCACACCTTTTCTTCCTTCCTGTAATTTTCACACCTTTTCATGCTCCTCGTATTTTTCACAAATTTTCTTGCTCCTCGTATATTTCACAGCTTTTCGTGCTCCTCGTAAATTACAGACCTTTTCTTGCTCTTCATATTATTCACACCTTTTCATGCTCTTCATGTTTCTCAGACGTTTTCATGCTCTTCATATTTTTCACACCTTTTCATGCTCCTTGTCTTTTTCACACCTTTTCATGCTCCTCGAATTCTTCGCACCTTTCATGCTCCTCGTATTCTTCACAACTTTTCATGCTCCTCGTATTTTTCACACCTTTTCATGCTCCTCTTATTGTCACACCTTTTCGTGGTCTACATATTTTTCACACCTTTTCATGCTCCTCGTATTTTTCACGCCTTTTCATGCTCCTCGTATTTATCAGGCCTTTTCATGCTCCTCATATTTTTCATACCATTTCATGCTCCTCGTATTTTTCACACCTTTTCATGCTCCTCGTATTTTTCACACCTCTTCATGTTCCTCCTATTTTTCACACGTTTTCATGTTCCTCGTTTTTTTCAGGCCTTTTCATTCTCTTCATATTTTTCACACCTTTTCATGCTCTTCATAATTTTCACAGCTTTTCATGCTCTTCATAATTTTCACAGCTTTTCATGCTCTTCGTATTTTTCACACCTTTTCATGCTCCTCATATTTTTCACACCTTTTCGTGCTTCTCATATTTTTCACACCTTTTCTGCTTTTCGTATTTTTCTGACCTTTTCGTGCTCTTCATTTTTTTCAGACCTTTTCATGCTCCTCGTATTTTTCACACCTCTTCATGTTCCTCGTATTTTTCACACGTTTTCATGTTCCTCGTATTTTTCAGGCCTTTTCATTCTCTTCATATTTTTCACACCTTTTATGCTCTTCATAATTTTCACAGCTTTTTTCATTGCTCTTCATAATTTTCACAGCTTTTCATGCTCTTCGTATTTTTCACACCTTTTCATGCTCCTCATATTTTTCACACCTTTTCGTGCTTCTCATATTTTCACAACTTTTCATGCTCTTCGTATTTTTCAGACCTTTTCGTGCTCTTCATATTTTCAGACCTTTTCATGCTCCTCGTATTTTTCACACCTTTTCATGCTCTTCATGTTTTCACACCTTTTCTATCTCCTCAAATTGTTCAAATTTTTCATGTTCTTCATATTTTTCACACCTTTTCTAGCTCCTCATATTTTTCAGATCTATTCATGCTCCTTCTATTTTTCAGGCCTTTTCATGCTCCTCGTATTTTTCAGATCCTTTCATGCTCCTCGTATTTCTCAGAACTTTTCATGCTCCTCGTATTTTTCAGAGCTTTTCATGCTCCTCGTATATTTCACACCTTTTTGTGCTCCTCGTATTTTTCACACATTTTCATTCTCCTCGTATTTTTCACTGCTTTTCGTGCTCCTCATATTTTTCACAACTTTTCATTCTCCTCGTATTTTTCAGAACATTTCATGCTCCTCGTATTTTTCAGACATTTTCATCCACCTCGTATTTTTCACACATTTTCATGCTCCTCATATTTTTCAGACCTTTTTGGGCTCCTCGTATTTTTCGCATCTTTTCGTGCTCTTCATTTTTCACACCTTTTCATGCTCCTCGTATTTTTCACAAATTTTCATGCTCCTCGTATTTTTCAGACCTTTTTGGGCTCCTCGTATTTTTCACATCTCTTCGTGCTCCTCATATTTTTCACAGCTTTTCATGATCCTCGTATTTTTCACAACGTTTCATGCTCCTCGTATATTTCACAGCTTTTCGTGCTCCTCGTAAATTTCAGACCTTTTCTTGCTCTTCATATTATTCACACATTTTCGTGCTCTTCATGTTTCTTAGACCTTTTCATGCTCCTCATATTTTTCACACCTTTTCATGCTCCTCGTATTTTTCACATATTTTCATTCTCCTCGTATTTTTCACCCCTTTTCATGCTATTCGTATTTTTCACTCCTTTTCATGCTCTTTGTATTTTTCACACCTTTTCATGCTCCTCTTATTTTACACATCTTTTCATGCTCCTAGTATTTTTCTGAACATTTCAGCCTCCTCGTATTTTCCAGACCTTTTCTTGCTCTTCGTAATTTTCACAACTTTTCAAACTCTTCGTATTTGTCACACCTTTTCATGCTTCTCGTATTTTTCACAGCTTTTCATGCTTTCGGATTTGTCACACCTTTTCAAGCTCTTCGTATTTTTCACACCGTTTCGTGCTCTTCGTGTTTTTCACACCTTTTCAGACTCTTCATATTTTTCACACCTTTTCTTGCTCTTCATATTTTTCTCACATTTTCATGCTCTTCATATTTTTCAGACTTTTCCTGCTCTTTGTATTTTTCACAGCTTTTCATGCTCTTTTTTTTTTTCACACCTTTCATGCTCTCGAATATTTCCGACCGTTTCATGCTGCTCATATTTTTCACTCCTTTTCATGCTCCTTATATTTTTGATACCCTTTCATGCTCTTCATATTTTTCACACATTTTCATGCTCCTCGTATTTTTCACATCTTTTCGTGCTCCTCATATTTTTCACAACTTTACATGATCCGCGTATTTTTCACACCTTTTCGTGCTCCTCCTATTTTTCACACCTTTTCGTGCTTCTCGTATTTCTCAAAATTTTTCATGCTCTTCATATTTTTCACACCTTTTCATGCTCTTCATATTTTTCAGAACTTTTGTGCTCTTCATATTTTTCACACAATTTCATGCTCCTCGTATATTTTGGATCTTTTCGTGCTCCTCCTATTTTTCACAACTTTTCGTGCTCCTTATATTTTTCAACACCTTTTCATGCTCCTCGTCTTCTTCACAGCTTTTCATGCTCCTCGTATTTTTCACACGTTTTCGTGCTCCTCCTATTTTTCACACCTTTTATTCCTCCTTGTAATTTTCACACCCTTTCATGCTCCTCGTATTTTTCACAACTTTTCATGCTCCACGTATATTTCACACCTTTTCGTGCTCCTCATAAATTTCAGACCTTTTCTTGCTTTTCATATTATTCACACCTTTTCTTGCTCTTCATGTTTCTCAGACCTTTTCATGCTCTTCATATTTTTCACACCTTTTCATGCTCCTCGTCTTTTTCACGCCTTTTCATGCTCATCGTATTTATCAAGCCTTTCATGCTCCTCATATTTTTCATTCCATTTCACGCTCCTCGTATTTTTCACACCTTTTCATGCTCCTCCTATTTTTCAAACCTTTTCATGTTCCTCGTATTTTTCAAATTTTTCATGTTCTTCATATTTTTCACACCTTTTATAGCTCCTCATATTTTTCAGATCTATTCATTCTCCTCCTATTTTTCAGGCCTTTTCATGCTCCTCGTATTTTTCACACCTTTTTGGGCTCCTCGTATTTTTCATATCGTTTCGTGCTCCTCATATTTTTCACAACATTTTTATGATCCTCGTATTTTTCACACCTTTTCGTGCTCCTCCTATTTTTCACACCTTTTCATGCTCCTCATATTTTTAAGAATTTTTCATGCTCTTCATATTTTTCACACCTTTTCATGCTCTTCATATTTTTCAGAACTTTTGTGCTCTTCATATTTTTCACACCCTTTCATGCTCCTCATATATTTCAGACCTTTTCGTGCTCCTCCTAGTTTTCACAACTTTTCGTGCTCCTTATATTTTTCAACACCTTTTCATGCTCCTCGTCTTCTTCACAGCTTTTCATGCTCCTCGTATTTTTCACACCTTTGCATGCTCCTCGTATTTTTCACACGTTTTCGTGTTCCTCCTATTTTTCACACCTTTTATTCCTCCTTGTAATTTTCACACCTTTTCAAGCTCCTCGTATTTTTCACAACTTTTCATGCTCCACGTATATGACACAGCTTTTCGTGCTCCTCGTAAATTTCAGACCTTTTCTTGCTTTTCATATTATTCACACCTTTTCGTGCTCTTCATGTTTCTCTGACCTTTTCATGCTCTTCATATTTTTCACACCTTTTCATGCTCCTCGTCTTTTTCACGCCTTTTCATGCTCCTCGTATTTATCAAGCCTTTCATGCTCCTCATATTTTTCATTCCATTTCATGCTCCTCGTCTTTTTCACACCTTTTCATGCCCTTCGTATTTTTCACACCTTTTCATGCTCCTCATATATTTCAGACCTTTTCGTGCTCCTCATATTTTTCACAACTTTTCGTGCTCCTCATATATTTCAACACCTTTTCATGATCCTCGTATTTTTCAGACCTTTTCGTGCTCCGCCTATTTTTCACAACTTTTCGAGCTCCTCATGTTTTTCAACACCATTTCATGCTCCTCGTGTTCTTCAGAGCTTTTCATGCTCCTCGTATTTTTCACACCTTTTCATGCTCCTCGTATTTTTCACAAGTTTTCATGCTCCTCGTATATTTCACAACTTTTCGTGCTCCTCGTAAATTTCAGACCTTTTCATGCTCTTCATATTATTCCCACCTTTTCGTGCTCTTCATGTTTCTCAGACCTTTTCATGCTCTTCATATTTTTCACACCTTTTCATGCTCTTCGTATTTTTCACACCTTTTGATGCTCCTTATATTTTTCACACCTTTTCGTGCTTCTCATATTTTTCACACCTTTTCGTGCTCTTCATATTTTTCAGACCTTTTTATGCTCCTCGTATTTTTCACACCTTTTCATGCTCTTCATATTTTCACACCTTTTCTATCTCCTCAAATTGTTCAAATTTTTCATGTTCTTCATATTTTTCACACCTTTTCTAGCTCTTCACATTTTTCAGATCTATTCATGCTCCTCCTATTTTTCAGGCCTTTTCATGCTCCTCGTGTTTTTCACACATTTTCATGCTCCTCGTATTTTTCACACATTTTCGTGCTCTTCGTATTTTTCACACCTTTTTGGGCTCCTCGTGTTTTTCACATCTTTTCGTGCTCCTCATATTTTTCACAACTTTTCATGATCCTCGTATTTTTCACACCTTTTCGTGCTCCTCCTATTTTTCACACCTTTTCATTCTCCTCGTATTTTTCAGAATTTTTCATGCTCTTCATATTTTTCACACCTTTTCATGCTCTTCATATTTTTCAGAACTTTTGTGCTCTTCATATTTTTTCACACACTTTCATGCTCCTCGTCTATTTCAGACCTTTTCGTGCTCCTCGTATTTTTCACAACTTTTCGAGCTCCTCATATTTTTCAACACCTTTTCATGCTCCTCGTGTCCATGACAGCTTTTCATGCTCTTCACATTTTTCACACCTTTTTATGCTCCTCGTCTTTTTCACACCTTTTCATGCTCCTCGAATTCTTCACACCTTTTCATGCTCCTCGTATTTTTCACAACTTTTCGTGCTCCTCTTATTGTCACACCTTTTCGTGCTCTTCACATTTTTCACACCTTATCATGCCTCTCGTATTTTTCACGTATTTTCATGTTCGTCGTATTTATCAGGCCTTTTCATGCTCCTCATATTTTTCATACCATTTCATGCTCGTCGTATTTTTCACACCTTTTCATGCTCCTTGTATTTTTCACACCTCTTCATGCTCCTCGTATTTTTCACACCTCTTCATGCTCCTCGTATTTTTCACACCTTTTCATGTTCCTCGTATTTTTCACACCTTTTCATGCTCTTCATATTTTTCAGACCTTTTCTAGCTCCTCATATTTTTCAGACCTTTTCATGCTCCTCGTATTTTTCAGATCTTTTCATGCTTCTCGTGTTTACTACACCTTTTCATGCTCCGCGTAATTTGCAGACCTTTTTATGCTCCTCTTATTTCTCAGACCTTTTCATGCTCCTCGAATTTTTCACACCTTTTCATGGTCCTTGTATTTTTCAGCCCTTTTCGGGCTCCTCGTATTTTGCAGACCATTTCATGCTCCTCATATTTTCCAGACCTCTTCATGCTCCTCGTATTTTTCAGACATTTTCATCCACCTCGTATTTTTCAGACCTTTTCATGCTCCTCATATTTTTCACAGCTTTTCATGCCTCCTGTATTTTTCACACATTTTCATTCTCCTCGTATTTTTCACCCCTTTTCTTGCTATTCGTATTTTTCACTCATTTTCATGGTCTTTGTATTTTTCACACCTTTTCATGCTCCTCGTATTTTTCAGAACATTTCAGGTTCCTCGTATTTTCCAGACCTTTTCATGCTCCTCGTATTTTTCACAGCTTTTCATGCTCTTCGGATTTGTCACACCTTTTCATGCTCCTCGTATTTTTCACAGCTTTTCATGCTCTTCGGATTTGTCACACATTTTCAAGCTCTTCGTATTTTTCACACCGTTTCATGCTCTTCGTGTTTTTCACACCTTTTCAGACTCTTCGTATTTTTCACACCTTTTCTTGCTCTTCATATTTTTCTCACATTTTCATGCTCTTCATATTTTTCAGACTTTTCCTGCTCTTCATATTTTTCACAGCTTTCATGCTGTTTTTTTTTTCACACCTTTCATGATCTCGAATATTTCCGACCGTTTCATGCTGCTCATATTTTTCACTCCTTTTCATGCTCTTTATATTTTTGATACCCTTTCATGCTCTTCATATTTTTCACACATTTTCATGCTCCTCGTATTTTTCACCCGTTTTTGTGCTTCTCATATTTTTCACACCTTTTCGTGCTCTTTGTATTTTTCAGACCTTTTCATGCTCTTCATATTATTCAGAACTTTTCATGCTCCTCATATTTTTCACACCTTTTCATGCTCTTCATATTTTCACACCTTTTCTATATCCGCAAATTTTTCAAATTTTTCATGCTCTTCATATTTTTCACACATTTTCATGCTCCTCATATTTTACACACCTTTTCATGCTCACGTATATTTCACACCATTTCATGCTCCACAGATTTTTCATACAGTTTCATTCTCCTCATATTTTTCACACCTCTACACGCTCCTGATATTTTTGACACCTTTTCATGCTCTTCATATATTGAAGTCCTTTTCATGCTGCTCCTATTTTTCAGATCTTTTAATGCTCCTCATACGTTTCAGACCATTTCATGCTCCTTGTATTTTTCAGACCTTTTCATGCTCCTGGTATTTTTCAGACCTTTTCATGCTCCTCGTATTTTTCGGACCTTTTCATGCTCCTCGTATTTTTCACAAATTTTCACGCTCCTCGTATTTTTCAGACCTTTTTGGGCTCCTCGTATTTTTCACATCTCTTCGTGCTCCTCATATTTTTCACAGCTTTTCATGATCCTCGTATTTTTCACAACTTTTCATGCTCCTCGTATATTTCACAGCTTTTCGTGCTCCTCGTAAATTTCAGACCTTTTCTTGCTCTTCATATTATTCACACATTTTCGTGCTCTTCATGTTTCTTAGACCTTTTCATGCTCCTCATATTTTTCACACCTTTTCATGCTCCTCGTATTTTTCACACATTTTCATTCTCCTCGTATTTTTCACTGCTTTTCGTGCTCCTCATATTTTTCACAACTTTTCGTTCTCCTCGTATTTTTCAGAACATTTCATGCTCCTCGTATTTTTCAGACATTTTCATCCACCTCGTATTTTTCACACATTTTCATGCTCCTCATATTTTTCAGACCTTTTTGGGCTCCTCGTATTTTTCACATCTTTTCGTGCTCTTCATTTTTCACACCTTTTCATGCTCCTCGTATTTTTCACAAATTTTCATGCTCCTCGTATTTTTCAGACCTTTTTGGGCTCCTCGTATTTTTCACATCTCTTCGTGCTCCTCATATTTTTCACAGCTTTTCATGCTCCTCGTATTTTTCACAACTTTTCATGCTCCTCGTATATTTCACAGCTTTTCGTGCTCCTCGTAAATTTCAGACCTTTTCTTGCTCTTCATATTATTCACACATTTTCGTGCTCTTCATGTTTCTTAGACCTTTTCATGCTCCTCATATTTTTCACACCTTTTCATGCTCCTCGTATTTTTCACATAGTTTCATTCTCCTCGTATTTTTCACCCCTTTTCATGCTATTCGTATTTTTCACTCCTTTTCATGCTCTTTGTATTTTTCACACCTTTTCATGCTCCTCTTATTTTACACATCTTTTCATGCTCCTAGTATTTTTCTGAACATTTCAGCCTCCTCGTATTTTCCAGACCTTTTCTTGCTCTTCGTAATTTTCACAACTTTTCAAACTCTTCGTATTTGTCACACCTTTTCATGCTTCTCGTATTTTTCACAGCTTTTCATGCTTTCGGATTTGTCACACCTTTTCAAGCTCTTCGTATTTTTCACACCGTTTCGTGCTCTTCGTGTTTTTCACACCTTTTCAGACTCTTCATATTTTTCACACCTTTTCTTGCTCTTCATATTTTTCTCACATTTTCATGCTCTTCATATTTTTCAGACTTTTCCTGCTCTTCGTATTTTTCACAGCTTTTCATGCTCTTTTTTTTTTCACACCTTTCATGCTCTCGAATATTTCTGACCGTTTCATGCTGCTCATATTTTTCACTCCTTTTCATGCTCCTTATATTTTTGATACCCTTTCATGCTCTTCATATTTTTCACACATTTTCATGCTCCTCGTATTTTTCACACGTTTTTGTGCTCCTCGTATTTTTCACATCTTTTCGTGCTCCTCATATTTTTCACAACTTTACATGATCCGCGTATTTTTCACACCTTTTCGTGCTCCTCCTATTTTTCACACCTTTTCGTGCTTCTCGTATTTCTCAAAATTTTTCATGCTCTTCATATTTTTCACACCTTTTCATGCTCTTCATATTTTTCAGAACTTTTGTGCTCTTCATATTTTTCACACAATTTCATGCTCCTCGTATATTTCGGATCTTTTCGTGCTCCTCCTATTTTTCACAACTTTTCGTGCTCCTTATATTTTTCAACACCTTTTCATGCTCCTCGTCTTCTTCACAGCTTTTCATGCTCCTCGTATTTTTCACACGTTTTCGTGCTCCTCCTATTTTTCACACCTTTTATTCCTCCTTGTAATTTTCACACCCTTTCATGCTCCTCGTATTTTTCACAACTTTTCATGCTCCACGTATATTTCACACCTTTTCGTGCTCCTCATAAATTTCAGACCTTTTCTTGCTTTTCATATTATTCACACCTTTTCTTGCTCTTCATGTTTCTCAGACCTTTTCATGCTCTTCATATTTTTCACACCTTTTCATGCTCCTCGTCTTTTTCACGCCTTTTCATGCTCGTCGTATTTATCAAGCCTTTCATGCTCCTCATATTTTTCATTCCATTTCATGCTCCTCGTATTTTTCACACCTTTTCATGCTCCTCCTATTTTTCAAACCTTTTCATGTTCCTCGTATTTTTCAAATTTTTCATGTTCTTCATATTTTTCACACCTTTTATAGCTCCTCATATTTTTCAGATCTATTCATTCTCCTCCTATTTTTCAGGCCTTTTCATGCTCCTCGTATTTTTCACACCTTTTCGTGCTCCCCCTACTTTTCACACCTTTTCATGCTCCTCGTATTTTTAAGAATTTTTCATGCTCTTCATATTTTTCACACCTTTTCATGCTCTTCATATTTTTCAGAACTTTTGTGCTCTTCATATTTTTCACACACTTTCATGCTCCTCATATATTTCAGACCTTTTCGTGCTCCTCCTTTTTTTCACAACTTTTCGTGCTCCTTATATTTTTCAACACCTTTTCATGCTCCTCGTCTTCTTCACAGCTTTTCATGCTCCTCGTATTTTTCACACCTTTGCATGCTCCTCGTATTTTTCACACGTTTTCGTGTTCCTCCTATTTTTCACACCTTTTATTCCTCCTTGTAATTTTCACACCTTTTCAAGCTCCTCGTATTTTTCACAACTTTTCATGCTCCACGTATATGACACAGCTTTTCGTGCTCCTCGTAAATTTCAGATCTTTTCTTGCTTTTCATATTATTCACACCTTTTCGTGCTCTTCATGTTTCTCAGACCTTTTCATGCTCTTCATATTTTTCACACCTTTTCATGCTCCTCGCCTTTTTCACGCCTTTTCATGCTCCTCGTATTTATCAAGCCTTTCATGCTCCTCATATTTTTCATTCCATTTCATGCTCCTCGTCTTTTTCACACCTTTTCATGCCCTTCGTATTTTTCACACCTTTTCATGCTCCTCATATATTTCAGACCTTTTCGTGCTCCTCATATTTTTCACAACTTTTCGTGCTCCTCATATATTTCAACACCTTTTCATGATCCTCGTATTTTTCAGACCTTTTCGTGCTCCGCCTATTTTTCACAACTTTTCGAGCTCCTCATGTTTTTCAACACCATTTCATGCTCCTCGTGTTCTTCAGAGCTTTTCATGCTCCTCGTATTTTTCACACCTTTTCATGCTCCTCGTATTTTTCACAACTTTTCATGCTCCTCGTATATTTCACAACTTTTCGTGCTCCTCGTAAATTTCAGACCTTTTCATGCTCTTCATATTATTCCCACCTTTTCGTGCTCTTCATGTTTCTCAGACCTTTTCATGCTCTTCATATTTTTCACACCTTTTTATGCTCCTCGTGTTTTTCACACATTTTCATGCTCCTCGTATTTTTCACACATTTTCGTGCTCTTCGTATTTTTCACACCTTTTTGGACTCCTCGTGTTTTTCACATCTTTTCGTGCTCCTCATATTTTTCTCAACTTTTCATGATCCTCGTATTTTTCACACCTTTTCGTGCTCCTCCTATTTTTCACACCTTTTCATTCTCCTCGTATTTTTCAGAATTTTTCATGCTCTTCATATTTTTCACACCTTTTCATGCTCTTCATATTTTTCAGAACTTTTGTGCTCTTCATATTTTTTCACACACTTTCATGCTACTCGTCTATTTCAGACCTTTTCGTGCTCCTCGTATTTTTCACAACTTTTCGAGCTCCTCATATTTTTCAACACCTTTTCATGCTCCTCGTGTCCATGACAGCTTTTCATGCTCTTCACATTTTTCACACCTTTTTATGCTCCTCGTCTTTTTCACACCTTTTCATGCTCCTCGAATTCTTCACACCTTTTCATGCTCCTCGTATTTTTCACAACTTTTCGTGCTCCTCTTATTGTCACACCTTTTCGTGCTCTTCACATTTTTCACACCTTATCATGCCTCTCGTATTTTTCACGTATTTTCATGTTCGTCGTATTTATCAGGCCTTTTCATGCTCCTCATATTTTTCATACCATTTCATGCTCCTCGTATTTTTCACACCTTTTCATGCTCCTTGTATTTTTCACACCTCTTCATGCTCCTCGTATTTTTCACACCTTTTCATGTTCCTCGTATTTTTCACAACTTTTCATTGTCTTCATATTTTTCACACCTTTTCAAGCTCTTCATATTTTTCAGACCTTTTCTAGCTCCTCATATTTTTCAGACCTTTTCATGCTCCTCGTATTTTTCAGATCTTTTCATGCTTCTCGTGTTTACTACACCTTTTCATGCTCCGCGTAATTTGCAGACCTTTTTATGCTCCTCTTATTTCTCAGACCTTTTCATGCTCCTCGAATTTTTCACACCTTTACATGGTCCTTGTATTTTTCAGCCCTTTTCGGGCTCCTCGTATTTTGCAGACCATTTCATGCTCCTCATATTTTCCAGACCTCTTCATGCTCCTCGTATTTTTCAGACATTTTCATCCACCTCGTATTTTTCAGACCTTTTCATGCTCCTCATATTTTTCACACCTTTTCATGCTCCTCGTATTTTTCACACATTTTCATTCTCCTCGTATTTTTCACCCCTTTTCATGCTATTCGTATTTTTCACTCCTTTTCATGCTCTTTGTATTTTTCACACCTTTTCATGCTCCTCGTATGTTTCACATCTTTTCACGCTCTTCGTATTTTTCAGAACATTTCAGCCTCCTCGTATTTTCCAGACCTTTTCTTGCTCTTCGTAATTTTCACAACTTTTCAAACTCTTCGTATTTGTCACACCTTTTCATGCTTCTCGTATTTTTCACAGCTTTTCATGCTTTCGGATTTGTCACACCTTTTCAAGCTCTTCGTATTTTTCACACCGTTTCATGCTCTTCGTGTTTTTCACACCTTTTCAGACTCTTCGTATTTTTCACACCTTTTCTTGCTCTTCATATTTTTCTCACCTTTTCATGCTCTTCATATTTTTCAGACTTTTCCTGCTCTTCATATTTTTCACAGCTTTCATGCTGTTTTTTTTTTCACACCTTTCATGATCTCGAATATTTCCGACCGTTTCATGCTGCTCCTATTTTTCACTCCTTTTCATGCTCTTTATATTTTTGATACCCTTTCATGCTCTTCATATTTTTCACACATTTTCATGCTCCTCGTATTTTTCACACGTGTTTGTGCTTCTCATATTTTTCACACCTTTTCGTGCTCTTTGTATTTTTCAGACCTTTTCGTGCTCTTCATATTATTCAGAACTTTTCATGCTCCTCATATTTTTCACACCTTTTCATGCTCTTCATATTTTCACACCTTTTCTATATCCGCAAATTTTTCAAATTTTTCATGCTCTTCATATTTTTCACACATTTTCATGCTCCTCATATTTTACACACCTTTTCATGCTCACGTATATTTCACACCATTTCATGCTCCACAGATTTTTCATACAGTTTCATTCTCCTCATATTTTTCACACCTCTACACGCTCCTGATATTTTTGACACCTTTTCATGCTCTTCATATATTGAAGTCCTTTTCATGCTGCTCCTATTTTTCAGATCTTTTAATGCTCCTCATACGTTTCAGACCATTTCATGCGCCTTGTATTTTTCAGACCTTTTCATGCTCCTGGTATTTTTCAGACCTTTTCATGCTCCTCGTATTTTTCAGACCTTTTCATGCTCTTCGTATTTTTCACACCTTTTCATGATCTTCGTATTTTTCACACCTTCTCAGGCTCTTCGTATTTTTCACAACTTTTCATGCTCCTCATGTTTTTCAGACCGTTTCATGCTCCTCATATTTTTCAGACCGTTTCATGCTCCTCGTATTTTTCAGATCTTTTCATGCTCCTGGTATTTTCCGCACCTTTTCATGCTATTCATATTATTCACACCTTTTCATGCTTTTCATATTTTTCAGACCTTTTCATGCTATTGATATTTTTCCAAACTTTTCATGCTCTTCGTGATTTTCACAGTGTTTCATACTGTTCCTATTTTTCACACGTTTTAATGCTGCTTATATTTTTCACACCTTATCATGCTCTTCATATTTTTCACACCATTTCATGCTCCTAATATTTTTAACACCTTTTTATGCTCCTCATTTTTTTCAGACCGTTTCATGCTCCTCATATTTTTCACACCTTTTCATGCTCCTCATATTTGTCACACCTTTTCATGCTCCTCGTATTTTCACACCGTTTCATACTCCTCATATTTTTCATCCAGATACATGCTTCTCATATTTTTCATACCTTTACATGCTCCTCATATTTTACACACCTTTTCAAGCTCCTCATATTTTTCAGACCGTTTCATGCTCTTCATATTTTCACACCGTTTCATACTCCTCATATTTTTGACACCTATTCATGCTCCTCATATTTTTCTGACCGTTTCATGCTCCTCGTATTTTTCAGTCCGTTTCATGCTCCTCTAATTTTTCACACCTCTTGATGCTCCTCATATTTTTGACAACTTTTCATGCTCCTAATATTTTTCTGACCTTTTCAGGCTCCTCGTATTTTTCAGGCCTTTTCATTCTCTTCATATTTTTCACACCTTTTCATGCTCTTCGTATTTTTCACACCTTTTCATGCTCTTCATAATTTTCACAGCTTTTCATGCTCTTCGTATTTTTCACACCTTTTCATGCTCCTCATATTTTTCATACCTTTTCCTGCTTCTCATATTTTTCACACCTTTTCGTGCTCTTCGTATTTTTCAGACCTTTTCGTGCTCTTCATATTTTTCAGACCTTTTCATGCTCCTCGTATTTTTCACACCTTTTCATTCTCTTCATATTTTCACACCTTTTCTATCTCCTCAAATTTTTCATGTTCTTCATATTTTTCACACCTTTTCTAGCTCCTCATATTTTTCAGATCTATTCATGCTCCTTCTATTTTTCAGGCCTTTTCATGCTCCTCGTATTTTTCAGATCCTTTCATGCTCCTCGTATTTCTCAGAACTTTTCATGCTCCTCGTATTTTTCAGAGCTTTTCATGCTCCTCGTATATTTCACACCTTTTTGTGCTCCTCGTATTTTTCACACATTTTCATTCTCCTCGTATTTTTCACTGCTTTTCGTGCTCCTCATATTTTTCACAACTTTTCGTTCTCCTCGTATTTTTCAGAACATTTCATGCTCCTCGTATTTTTCAGACATTTTCATCCACCTCGTATTTTTCACACATTTTCATGCTCCTCATATTTTTCAGACCTTTTTGGGCTCCTCGTATTTTTCGCATCTTTTCGTGCTCTTCATTTTTCACACCTTTTCATGCTCCTCATATTTTTCACAAATTTTCATGCTCCTCGTATTTTTCAGACCTTTTTGGGCTCCTCGTATTTTTCACATCTCTTCGTGCTCCTCATATTTTTCACAGCTTTTCATGATCCTCGTATTTTTCACAACTTTTCATGCTCCTCGTATATTTCACAGATTTTAGTGCTCCTCGTAAATTTCAGACCTTTTCTTGCTCTTCATATTATTCACACATTTTCGTGCTCTTCATGTTTCTTAGACCTTTTCATGCTTCTCGTATTTTTCACCCCTTTTCATGCTATTCGTATTTTTCACTCCTTTTCATGCTCTTTGTATTTTTCACACCTTTTCATGCTTCTCTTATTTTACACATCTTTTCATGCTCCTAGTATTTTTCTGAACATTTCAGCCTCCTCGTATTTTCCAGACCTTTTCTTGCTCTTCGTAATTTTCACAACTTTTCAAACTCTTCGTATTTGTCACACCTTTTCATGCTTCTCGTATTTTTCACAGCTTTTCATGCTTTCGGATTTGTCACACCTTTTCAAGCTCTTCGTATTTTTCACACCGTTTCGTGCTCTTCGTGTTTTTCACACCTTTTCAGACTCTTCATATTTTTCACACCTTTTCTTGCTCTTCATATTTTTCTCACATTTTCATGCTCTTCATATTTTTCAGACTTTTCCTGCTCTTCGTATTTTTCACAGCTTTTCATGCTCTTTTTTTTTTCACACCTTTCATGCTCTCGAATATTTCTGACCGTTTCATGCTGCTCATATTTTTCACTCCTTTTCATGCTCCTTATATTTTTGATACCCTTTCATGCTCTTCATATTTTTCACACATTTTCATGCTCCTCGTATTTTTCACACGTTTTTGTGCTCCTCGTATTTTTCACATCTTTTCGTGCTCCTCCTATTTTTCACACCTTTTCGTGCTTCTCGTATTTCTCAAAATTTTTCATGCTCTTCATATTTTTCACACCTTTTCATGCTCTTCATATTTTTCAGAACTTTTGTGCTCTTCATATTTTTCACACAATTTCATGCTCCTCGTATATTTCGGATCTTTTCGTGCTCCTCCTATTTTTCACAACTTTTCGTGCTCCTTATATTTTTCAACACCTTTTCATGCTCCTCGTCTTCTTCACAGCTTTTCATGCTCCTCGTATTTTTCACACCTTTTAATGCTCCTCGTATTTTTCACACGTTTTTGTGCTCCTCCTATTTTTCACACCTTTTATTCCTCCTTGTAATTTTCACACCCTTTCATGCTCCTCGTATTTTTCACAACTTTTCATGCTCCACGTATATTTCACACCTTTTCGTGCTCCTCATAAATTTCAGACCTTTTCTTGCTTTTCATATTATTCACACCTTTTCTTGCTCTTCATGTTTCTCAGACCTTTTCATGCTCTTCATATTTTTCACACCTTTTCATGCTCCTCGTCTTTTTCACGCCTTTTCATGCTCGTCGTATTTATCAAGCCTTTCATGCTCCTCATATTTTTCATTCCATTTCATGCTCCTCGTATTTTTCACACCTTTTCATGCTCCTCCTATTTTTCAAACCTTTTCATGTTCCTCGTATTTTTCAAATTTTTCATGTTCTTCATATTTTTCACACTTTTTATAGCTCCTCATATTTTTCAGATCTATTCATTCTCCTCCTATTTTTCAGGCCTTTTCATGCTCCTCGTATTTTTCACACCTTTTTGGGCTCCTCGTATTTTTCATATCTTTTCGTGCTCCTCATATTTTTCACAACATTTTTATGATCCTCGTATTTTTCACACCTTTTCGTGCTCCTCCTATTTTTCACACCTTTTCATGCTCCTCGTATTTTTAAGAATTTTTCATGCTCTTCATATTTTTCACACCTTTTCATGCTCTTCATATTTTTCAGAACTTTTGTGCTCTTCATATTTTTCACACCCTTTCATGCTCCTCATATATTTCAGACCTTTTCGTGCTCCTCCTATTTTTCACAACTTTTCGTGCTCCTTATATTTTTCAACACCTTTTCATGCTCCTCGTCTTCTTCACAGCTTTTCATGCTCCTCGTATTTTTCACACCTTTGCATGCTCCTCGTATTTTTCACACGTTTTCGTGTTCCTCCTATTTTTCACACCTTTTATTCCTCCTTGTAATTTTCACACCTTTTCAAGCTCCTCGTATTTTTCACAACTTTTCATGCTCCACGTATATGACACAGCTTTTCGTGCTCCTCGTAAATTTCAGACCTTTTCTTGCTTTTCATATTATTCACACCTTTTCGTGCTCTTCATGTTTCTCTGACCTTTTCATGCTCTTCATATTTTTCACACCTTTTCATGCTCCTCGTCTTTTTCACGCCTTTTCATGCTCCTCGTATTTATCAAGCCTTTCATGCTCCTCATATTTTTCATTCCATTTCATGCTCCTCGTCTTTTTCACACCTTTTCATGCCCTTCGTATTTTTCACACCTTTTCATGCTCCTCATATATTTCAGACCTTTTCGTGCTCCTCATATTTTTCACAACTTTTCGTGCTCCTCATATATTTCAACACCTTTTCATGATCCTCGTATTTTTCAGACCTTTTCGTGCTCCGCCTATTTTTCACAACTTTTCGAGCTCCTCATGTTTTTCAACACCATTTCATGCTCCTCGTGTTCTTCAGAGCTTTTCATGCTCCTCGTATTTTTCACACCTTTTCATGCTCCTCGTATTTTTCACAAGTTTTCATGCTCCTCGTATATTTCACAACTTTTCGTGCTCCTCGTAAATTTCAGACCTTTTCATGCTCTTCATATTATTCCCACCTTTTCGTGCTCTTCATGTTTCTCAGACCTTTTCATGCTCTTCATATTTTTCACACCTTTTCATGCTCTTCGTATTTTTCACACCTTTTGATGCTCCTTATATTTTTCACACCTTTTCGTGCTTCTCATATTTTTCACACCTTTTCGTGCTCTTCATATTTTTCAGACCTTTTTATGCTCCTCGTATTTTTCACACCTTTTCATGCTCTTCATATTTTCACACCTTTTCTATCTCCTCAAATTGTTCAAATTTTTCATGTTCTTCATATTTTTCACACCTTTTCTAGCTCTTCACATTTTTCAGATCTATTCATGCTCCTCCTATTTTTCAGGCCTTTTCATGCTCCTCGTGTTTTTCACACATTTTCATGCTCCTCATATTTTTCACACATTTTCGTGCTCTTCGTATTTTTCACACCTTTTTGGGCTCCTCGTATTTTTCACAACTTTTCATGCTCCTCGTAATTTTCACACCTTTTCATGCTCCTCTTATTTTCACACGTTTTCGTGCTCTTCATATTTTTCACACCTTTTCATGCTCCTCGTATTTATCAGGCCTTTTCATGCTCCTCGTATTTATCAGGCCTTTTCATGCTCCTCGTATTTTTCACACCATTTCATGCTCCTCGTTTTTTTCACAACTTTTCATGCTCCTCGTATTTTTCACACCATTTCATGATCCGCGTGTTTTTCACAACTTTTCATGATCCTCATATTTTGCGCAACTTTTCATGCTCCTTGTACTTTTCACACCTTTTCGTGCTCCTCGTATTTTCACACCTTTCATGCTCCTTCTATTTTTCACACCTTTTCGTCCTCTCCGTATTTTTCAGACCTTTTCGTGCTCTTCATATTTTTCACACCGTTTCATGCCCTTCATAATTTTCATACCTTTTCATGCTCTTCGTATTTTTCAGACCATATCATGCTCCTCGTATTTTTCAGACCTTTTAATGCTCCTCGTATTTCTCAGAACTTTTCATGCTCCTCGTATTTTTCACACCTTTGCATGCTCCTCGTATTCTTCAACCTTTTCATGTTCCTCATATTTTTCACACCTTTTCATCCTGCTCGTATTTTTCACACCTTTTCATGCTCCTCGTATTTTTCACACATTTTCGTGCTCCTAGTATTTTTCACATCTTTTTGTGCTCCTCATATTTTTCACAACTTTTCATGATCCTCCTATTTTTCACACCTTTTCGTGCTCCTCCTATTTTTCACACCTTTTCGTGCTCCTCGTATTTTTCAGAATTTTTCATGCTCTTCATATTTTTCACACCTTTTCATGCTCTTCATATTTTTCAGAACTTTTGTGCTCTTCATATTTTTCACACACTTTCATGCTCCTCGTATATTTTAGACCTTTTCGTGCTCCTCCTATTTTTCACAACTTTTCGTGCTCCTCATATTTTTCAACACCTTTTCATGCTCCTCGTGTTCTTCACAGCTTTTCATGCTCCTCGTATTTTTCACACCTTTGCATGCTCCTCGTATTTTTCACACGTTTTCGTGCTCCTCCTATTTTTCACACCTTTTCTTCCTCCTTGTAATTTTCACACCTTTTCATGCTCCTCGTATTTTTCACAAATTTTCTTGCTCCTCGTATATTTCACAGCTTTTCGTGCTCCTCGTAATTTACAGACCTTTTCTTGTCTTCATATTATTCACAGCTTTTCATGCTCTTCATGTTTCTCAGACCTTTTCATGCTCTTCATATTTTTCACACCTTTTCATGCTCCTCGAATTCTTCACACCTTTCATGCTCCTCGTAATTTTCACAACTTTTCATGCTTCTCGTATTTTTCACACCTTTTCGTGCTCCTCTTATTGTCACACCTTTTCGTGGTCTTCATATTTTTCACACCTTTTCATGTTCCTCATATTTTTCACACCTTTTCATGCTCCTCGTATTTATCAGGCCTTTTCATGCTCCTCATATTTTTCATACCATTTCATGCTCCTCATATTTTTCACACTTTTTCATGCTTCTCGTATTTTTCACACCTCTTCATGCTCCTCGTATTTTTCAAACCTTTTCATGTTCCTCGTATTTTTCACAACTTTTCATGGTCTTCATATTTTTCACACCTTTTCAGGCACTTCATATTTTTCAGACCTTTCCTATCTCCTCATATTTTTCAGACCTTTTCATGCTCCTCGTATTTTTCAGACCTTTTCATGCTTCTCGTGTTTATTACACCTTTTCATGCTCCGCGTAATTTTCAGACCTTTTTATGCTCCTCTTATTTCTCAGACCTTTTCATGCTCCTGCAATTTTTCACACCTATTCAACTCCTCATATTTTTCTGACCGTTTCATGCTCCTCGTATTTTTCAGTCCGTTTCATGCTCCTCTAATTTTTCACACCTTTTCATGCTCCTCATATTTTTGACAACTTTTCATGCTCCTAATATTTTTCTGACCTTTTCAGACTCCTCGTATTTATCAGGCCTTTTCATGCTCCTCGTATTTTTCACACCATTTCATGCTCCTCGTTTTTTTCACAACTTTTCATGCTCCTTGTATTTTTCACACCTTTTCGTGCTCCTCGTATTTTCACACCTTTTCATGCTCCTTCTATTTTTCACACCTTTTCGTCCTCTCCTTATTTTTCAGACCTTTTCATGGTCTTCATATGTTTCACACCGTTTCATGCCCTTCATAATTTTCACACCTTTTCATGCTCTTCGTATTTTTCAGACCATATCATGCTCCTCGTATTTTTCAGACCTTTTAATGCTGCTCGTATTTCTCAGAACTTTTCATGCTCCTCGTATTTTTCACACCTTTGCATGCTCCTCGTATTGTTCAACCTTTTCATGTTCCTCATATTTTTCATGCCTTTTCATCCTGCTCGTATTTTTCACACCTTTTCATGCTCCTCGTATTTTTCACACATTTTCGTGCTCCTAGTATTTTTCACACCTTTTTGTGCTCCTCGTATTTTTCACATCTTTTTGTGCTCCTCATATTTTTCACAACTTTTCATGATCCTCCTATTTTTCACACCTTTTCGTGCTCCTCCTATTTTTCACACCTTTTCGTGCTCCTCGTATTTTTCAGAATTTTTCATGCTCTTCATATTTTTCACACCTTTTCATGCTCTTCATATTTTTCAGAACTTTTGTGCTCTTCATATTTTTCTGACACTTTAATGCTCCTTGTATATTTCAAACCTTTTCGTGCTCCTCCTATTTTTCACAACTTTTCGTGCTCCTCATATTTTTCAACACCTTTTCATGCTCCTCGTGTTCTTCACAGCTTTTCATGCTCCTCGTATTTTTCACACCTTTGCATGCTCCTCGTATTTTTCACACGTTTTCGTGCTCCTCCTATTTTTCACACCTTTTCTTCCTCCTTGTAATTTTCACACCTTTTCATGCTCCTCGTATGTTTTACAAATTTTCATGCTCCTCGTATATTTCACAGCTTTTCGTGCTCCTCGTAAATTACAGACCTTTTCTTGCTCTTCATATTATTCACACCTTTTCATGCTCTTCATGTTTCTCAGACCTTTTCATGCTCTTCATATTTTTCACACCTTTTCATGCTCCTCGAATTCTTCGCACCTTTCATGCTCCTCGTAATTTTCACAACTTTTCATGCTCCTCGTATTTTTCACACCTTTTCGTGCTCCTCTTATTGTCACACCTTTTCGTGGTCTTCATATTTTTCACACCTTTTCATGTTCCTCGTATTTTTCACGCCTTTTCATGCTCCTCGTATTTATCAGGCCTTTTCATGCTCCTCATATTTTTCATACCATTTCATGCTCCTCATATTTTTCACACCTTTTCATGCTCTTCATATTTTTCAGAACTTTTGTGCTCTTCATATTTTTCACACACTTTCATGCTCCTCATATATTTCAGACCTTTTCGTGCTCCTCCTTTTTTTCACAACTTTTCGTGCTCCTTATATTTTTCAACACCTTTTCATGCTCCTCGTCTTCTTCACAGCTTTTCATGCTCCTCGTATTTTTCACACCTTTGCATGCTCCTCGTATTTTTCACACGTTTTCGTGTTCCTCCTATTTTTCACACCTTTTATTCCTCCTTGTAATTTTCACACCTTTTCAAGCTCCTCGTATTTTTCACAACTTTTCATGCTCCACGTATATGACACAGCTTTTCGTGCTCCTCGTAAATTTCAGATCTTTTCTTGCTTTTCATATTATTCACACCTTTTCGTGCTCTTCATGTTTCTCAGACCTTTTCATGCTCTTCATATTTTTCACACCTTTTCATGCTCCTCGCCTTTTTCACGCCTTTTCATGCTCCTCGTATTTATCAAGCCTTTCATGCTCCTCATATTTTTCATTCCATTTCATGCTCCTCGTCTTTTTCACACCTTTTCATGCCCTTCGTATTTTTCACACCTTTTCATGCTCCTCATATATTTCAGACCTTTTCGTGCTCCTCATATTTTTCACAACTTTTCGTGCTCCTCATATATTTCAACACCTTTTCATGATCCTCGTATTTTTCAGACCTTTTCGTGCTCCGCCTATTTTTCACAACTTTTCGAGCTCCTCATGTTTTTCAACACCATTTCATGCTCCTCGTGTTCTTCAGAGCTTTTCATGCTCCTCGTATTTTTTACACCTTTTCATGCTCCTCGTATTTTTCACAACTTTTCATGCTCCTCGTATATTTCACAACTTTTCGTGCTCCTCGTAAATTTCAGACCTTTTCATGCTCTTCATATTATTCCCACCTTTTCGTGCTCTTCATGTTTCTCAGACCTTTTCATGCTCTTCATATTTTTCACACCTTTTTATGCTCCTCGTGTTTTTCACACATTTTCATGCTCCTCGTATTTTTCACACATTTTCGTGCTCTTCGTATTTTTCACACCTTTTTGGACTCCTCGTGTTTTTCACATCTTTTCGTGCTCCTCATATTTTTCTCAACTTTTCATGATCCTCGTATTTTTCACACCTTTTCGTGCTCCTCCTATTTTTCACACCTTTTCATTCTCCTCGTATTTTTCAGAATTTTTCATGCTCTTCATATTTTTCACACCTTTTCATGCTCTTCATATTTTTCAGAACTTTTGTGCTCTTCATATTTTTTCACACACTTTCATGCTACTCGTCTATTTCAGACCTTTTCGTGCTCCTCGTATTTTTCACAACTTTTCGAGCTCCTCATATTTTTCAACACCTTTTCATGCTCCTCGTGTCCATGACAGCTTTTCATGCTCTTCACATTTTTCACACCTTTTTATGCTCCTCGTCTTTTTCACACCTTTTCATGCTCCTCGAATTCTTCACACCTTTTCATGCTCCTCGTATTTTTCACAACTTTTCGTGCTCCTCTTATTGTCACACCTTTTCGTGCTCTTCACATTTTTCACACCTTATCATGCCTCTCGTATTTTTCACGTATTTTCATGTTCGTCGTATTTATCAGGCCTTTTCATGCTCCTCATATTTTTCATACCATTTCATGCTCCTCGTATTTTTCACACCTTTTCATGCTCCTTGTATTTTTCACACCTCTTCATGCTCCTCGTATTTTTCACACCTTTTCATGTTCCTCGTATTTTTCACAACTTTTCATTGTCTTCATATTTTTCACACCTTTTCAAGCTCTTCATATTTTTCAGACCTTTTCTAGCTCCTCATATTTTTCAGACCTTTTCATGCTCCTCGTATTTTTCAGATCTTTTCATGCTTCTCGTGTTTACTACACCTTTTCATGCTCCGCGTAATTTGCAGACCTTTTTATGCTCCTCTTATTTCTCAGACCTTTTCATGCTCCTCGAATTTTTCACACCTTTACATGGTCCTTGTATTTTTCAGCCCTTTTCGGGCTCCTCGTATTTTGCAGACCATTTCATGCTCCTCATATTTTCCAGACCTCTTCATGCTCCTCGTATTTTTCAGACATTTTCATCCACCTCGTATTTTTCAGACCTTTTCATGCTCCTCATATTTTTCACACCTTTTCATGCTCCTCGTATTTTTCACACATTTTCATTCTCCTCGTATTTTTCACCCCTTTTCATGCTATTCGTATTTTTCACTCCTTTTCATGCTCTTTGTATTTTTCACACCTTTTCATGCTCCTCGTATGTTTCACATCTTTTCACGCTCTTCGTATTTTTCAGAACATTTCAGCCTCCTCGTATTTTCCAGACCTTTTCTTGCTCTTCGTAATTTTCACAACTTTTCAAACTCTTCGTATTTGTCACACCTTTTCATGCTTCTCGTATTTTTCACAGCTTTTCATGCTTTCGGATTTGTCACACCTTTTCAAGCTCTTCGTATTTTTCACACCGTTTCATGCTCTTCGTGTTTTTCACACCTTTTCAGACTCTTCGTATTTTTCACACCTTTTCTTGCTCTTCATATTTTTCTCACCTTTTCATGCTCTTCATATTTTTCAGACTTTTCCTGCTCTTCATATTTTTCACAGCTTTCATGCTGTTTTTTTTTTCACACCTTTCATGATCTCGAATATTTCCGACCGTTTCATGCTGCTCCTATTTTTCACTCCTTTTCATGCTCTTTATATTTTTGATACCCTTTCATGCTCTTCATATTTTTCACACATTTTCATGCTCCTCGTATTTTTCACACGTGTTTGTGCTTCTCATATTTTTCACACCTTTTCGTGCTCTTTGTATTTTTCAGACCTTTTCGTGCTCTTCATATTATTCAGAACTTTTCATGCTCCTCATATTTTTCACACCTTTTCATGCTCTTCATATTTTCACACCTTTTCTATATCCGCAAATTTTTCAAATTTTTCATGCTCTTCATATTTTTCACACATTTTCATGCTCCTCATATTTTACACACCTTTTCATGCTCACGTATATTTCACACCATTTCATGCTCCACAGATTTTTCATACAGTTTCATTCTCCTCATATTTTTCACACCTCTACACGCTCCTGATATTTTTGACACCTTTTCATGCTCTTCATATATTGAAGTCCTTTTCATGCTGCTCCTATTTTTCAGATCTTTTAATGCTCCTCATACGTTTCAGACCATTTCATGCGCCTTGTATTTTTCAGACCTTTTCATGCTCCTGGTATTTTTCAGACCTTTTCATGCTCCTCGTATTTTTCAGACCTTTTCATGCTCTTCGTATTTTTCACACCTTTTCATGATCTTCGTATTTTTCACACCTTCTCAGGCTCTTCGTATTTTTCACAACTTTTCATGCTCCTCATGTTTTTCAGACCGTTTCATGCTCCTCATATTTTTCAGACCGTTTCATGCTCCTCGTATTTTTCAGATCTTTTCATGCTCCTGGTATTTTCCGCACCTTTTCATGCTATTCATATTATTCACACCTTTTCATGCTTTTCATATTTTTCAGACCTTTTCATGCTATTGATATTTTTCCAAACTTTTCATGCTCTTCGTGATTTTCACAGTGTTTCATACTGTTCCTATTTTTCACACGTTTTAATGCTGCTTATATTTTTCACACCTTATCATGCTCTTCATATTTTTCACACCATTTCATGCTCCTAATATTTTTAACACCTTTTTATGCTCCTCATTTTTTTCAGACCGTTTCATGCTCCTCATATTTTTCACACCTTTTCATGCTCCTCATATTTGTCACACCTTTTCATGCTCCTCGTATTTTCACACCGTTTCATACTCCTCATATTTTTCATCCAGATACATGCTTCTCATATTTTTCATACCTTTACATGCTCCTCATATTTTACACACCTTTTCAAGCTCCTCATATTTTTCAGACCGTTTCATGCTCTTCATATTTTCACACCGTTTCATACTCCTCATATTTTTGACACCTATTCATGCTCCTCATATTTTTCTGACCGTTTCATGCTCCTCGTATTTTTCAGTCCGTTTCATGCTCCTCTAATTTTTCACACCTCTTGATGCTCCTCATATTTTTGACAACTTTTCATGCTCCTAATATTTTTCTGACCTTTTCAGGCTCCTCGTATTTTTCAGGCCTTTTCATTCTCTTCATATTTTTCACACCTTTTCATGCTCTTCGTATTTTTCACACCTTTTCATGCTCTTCATAATTTTCACAGCTTTTCATGCTCTTCGTATTTTTCACACCTTTTCATGCTCCTCATATTTTTCATACCTTTTCCTGCTTCTCATATTTTTCACACCTTTTCGTGCTCTTCGTATTTTTCAGACCTTTTCGTGCTCTTCATATTTTTCAGACCTTTTCATGCTCCTCGTATTTTTCACACCTTTTCATTCTCTTCATATTTTCACACCTTTTCTATCTCCTCAAATTTTTCATGTTCTTCATATTTTTCACACCTTTTCTAGCTCCTCATATTTTTCAGATCTATTCATGCTCCTTCTATTTTTCAGGCCTTTTCATGCTCCTCGTATTTTTCAGATCCTTTCATGCTCCTCGTATTTCTCAGAACTTTTCATGCTCCTCGTATTTTTCAGAGCTTTTCATGCTCCTCGTATATTTCACACCTTTTTGTGCTCCTCGTATTTTTCACACATTTTCATTCTCCTCGTATTTTTCACTGCTTTTCGTGCTCCTCATATTTTTCACAACTTTTCGTTCTCCTCGTATTTTTCAGAACATTTCATGCTCCTCGTATTTTTCAGACATTTTCATCCACCTCGTATTTTTCACACATTTTCATGCTCCTCATATTTTTCAGACCTTTTTGGGCTCCTCGTATTTTTCGCATCTTTTCGTGCTCTTCATTTTTCACACCTTTTCATGCTCCTCGTATTTTTCACAAATTTTCATGCTCCTCGTATTTTTCAGACCTTTTTGGGCTCCTCGTATTTTTCACATCTCTTCGTGCTCCTCATATTTTTCACAGCTTTTCATGATCCTCGTATTTTTCACAACTTTTCATGCTCCTCGTATATTTCACAGATTTTAGTGCTCCTCGTAAATTTCAGACCTTTTCTTGCTCTTCATATTATTCACACATTTTCGTGCTCTTCATGTTTCTTAGACCTTTTCATGCTTCTCGTATTTTTCACCCCTTTTCATGCTATTCGTATTTTTCACTCCTTTTCATGCTCTTTGTATTTTTCACACCTTTTCATGCTTCTCTTATTTTACACATCTTTTCATGCTCCTAGTATTTTTCTGAACATTTCAGCCTCCTCGTATTTTCCAGACCTTTTCTTGCTCTTCGTAATTTTCACAACTTTTCAAACTCTTCGTATTTGTCACACCTTTTCATGCTTCTCGTATTTTTCACAGCTTTTCATGCTTTCGGATTTGTCACACCTTTTCAAGCTCTTCGTATTTTTCACACCGTTTCGTGCTCTTCGTGTTTTTCACACCTTTTCAGACTCTTCATATTTTTCACACCTTTTCTTGCTCTTCATATTTTTCTCACATTTTCATGCTCTTCATATTTTTCAGACTTTTCCTGCTCTTCGTATTTTTCACAGCTTTTCATGCTCTTTTTTTTTTCACACCTTTCATGCTCTCGAATATTTCTGACCGTTTCATGCTGCTCATATTTTTCACTCCTTTTCATGCTCCTTATATTTTTGATACCCTTTCATGCTCTTCATATTTTTCACACATTTTCATGCTCCTCGTATTTTTCACACGTTTTTGTGCTCCTCGTATTTTTCACATCTTTTCGTGCTCCTCCTATTTTTCACACCTTTTCGTGCTTCTCGTATTTCTCAAAATTTTTCATGCTCTTCATATTTTTCACACCTTTTCATGCTCTTCATATTTTTCAGAACTTTTGTGCTCTTCATATTTTTCACACAATTTCATGCTCCTCGTATATTTCGGATCTTTTCGTGCTCCTCCTATTTTTCACAACTTTTCGTGCTCCTTATATTTTTCAACACCTTTTCATGCTCCTCGTCTTCTTCACAGCTTTTCATGCTCCTCGTATTTTTCACACCTTTTAATGCTCCTCGTATTTTTCACACGTTTTTGTGCTCCTCCTATTTTTCACACCTTTTATTCCTCCTTGTAATTTTCACACCCTTTCATGCTCCTCGTATTTTTCACAACTTTTCATGCTCCACGTATATTTCACACCTTTTCGTGCTCCTCATAAATTTCAGACCTTTTCTTGCTTTTCATATTATTCACACCTTTTCTTGCTCTTCATGTTTCTCAGACCTTTTCATGCTCTTCATATTTTTCACACCTTTTCATGCTCCTCGTCTTTTTCACGCCTTTTCATGCTCGTCGTATTTATCAAGCCTTTCATGCTCCTCATATTTTTCATTCCATTTCATGCTCCTCGTATTTTTCACACCTTTTCATGCTCCTCCTATTTTTCAAACCTTTTCATGTTCCTCGTATTTTTCAAATTTTTCATGTTCTTCATATTTTTCACACCTTTTATAGCTCCTCATATTTTTCAGATCTATTCATTCTCCTCCTATTTTTCAGGCCTTTTCATGCTCCTCGTATTTTTCACACCTTTTCGTGCTCCCCCTACTTTTCACACCTTTTCATGCTCCTCGTATTTTTAAGAATTTTTCATGCTCTTCATATTTTTCACACCTTTTCATGCTCTTCATATTTTTCAGAACTTTTGTGCTCTTCATATTTTTCACACACTTTCATGCTCCTCATATATTTCAGACCTTTTCGTGCTCCTCCTTTTTTTCACAACTTTTCGTGCTCCTTATATTTTTCAACACCTTTTCATGCTCCTCGTCTTCTTCACAGCTTTTCATGCTCCTCGTATTTTTCACACCTTTGCATGCTCCTCGTATTTTTCACACGTTTTCGTGTTCCTCCTATTTTTCACACCTTTTATTCCTCCTTGTAATTTTCACACCTTTTCAAGCTCCTCGTATTTTTCACAACTTTTCATGCTCCACGTATATGACACAGCTTTTCGTGCTCCTCGTAAATTTCAGATCTTTTCTTGCTTTTCATATTATTCACACCTTTTCGTGCTCTTCATGTTTCTCAGACCTTTTCATGCTCTTCATATTTTTCACACCTTTTCATGCTCCTCGCCTTTTTCACGCCTTTTCATGCTCCTCGTATTTATCAAGCCTTTCATGCTCCTCATATTTTTCATTCCATTTCATGCTCCTCGTCTTTTTCACACCTTTTCATGCCCTTCGTATTTTTCACACCTTTTCATGCTCCTCATATATTTCAGACCTTTTCGTGCTCCTCATATTTTTCACAACTTTTCGTGCTCCTCATATATTTCAACACCTTTTCATGATCCTCGTATTTTTCAGACCTTTTCGTGCTCCGCCTATTTTTCACAACTTTTCGAGCTCCTCATGTTTTTCAACACCATTTCATGCTCCTCGTGTTCTTCAGAGCTTTTCATGCTCCTCGTATTTTTTACACCTTTTCATGCTCCTCGTATTTTTCACAACTTTTCATGCTCCTCGTATATTTCACAACTTTTCGTGCTCCTCGTAAATTTCAGACCTTTTCATGCTCTTCATATTATTCCCACCTTTTCGTGCTCTTCATGTTTCTCAGACCTTTTCATGCTCTTCATATTTTTCACACCTTTT